>NW_024097145.1:1062500-1183181 GCF_016545835.1 Crotalus tigris | reverse complement strand
GAGTGGTGGGCGCACTCCTTCGCCACTTGCGCAAATGGAGCTGCGCATGTGTGCTTGCCCATCACTCATGCAGAACCATCCCTTCTCTCTCCCCCCCCCCCCCGGTCCACAAAGCCCCAATGTTTGGGAAACGCTGCTCTAACCCACCAGACAAAACTGAATTTCCACTGCCAGTCATTTAATTAGCTGGGTCTCCCACAGGTACTTTGCATGCTGATCCACTGGCAAATCCCTCCCTTTTGTTCCAAGTAATAAGATTCCAAATGGATCAAGAATCCTAAGATAGGATTCGGGCATTATGTTGTACAGGCAGTCCTCGACATACGACCACAACCGAGCCCCAAAATTTCTGTCGCTAAGTGAGACATTTGTAAAGTGAGATTTTGCCCCATTTTTATCACCTTTCTTGCCAGGTCATAAGTGAACTCCCCCATTGACTTTGCTTGTCAGAAGGTGGCAAAAGATGACCGTAGGATCCCCGGGACACTGCAACCGTCGTAAATATGAGTCAGTTGCCAAGCGTCTGAATTTTAAACACGTGACTGTCGGAAGACTGCAATGGTCAGTAAGTGTGAAAAGGGGTCCTAAGTCCATTTTTTTTCAGCGCCGCTGCAACTTAGAACGGTCACTAAGCATCTTCCAAAAGTCTTGGAAACACAAGAGGAAGAGAGAAAACCTGTTTTTCTTTCTGATTACATGGGAGTTAACTGTTGTTAAGTGCCAGCTTCACACAGGCAAACGGACAGACAAAAGGAACTAACCAAAGAGAGAAGCAACCTAGAACTAAGGAGAAATTTCCTGACAGTTAAAACAATTAACCAGTGGAACAACCTGCCTCCAGAAGCGGTGAATGCTCCATATCTGGAAGTTCCTAAGAAGAGACTGGACAGCCGTTTGTCTGAAATGGTATAGGGTTTCCTGCCTGAGCAGGGGGTTGGACTCGATGACCTCCAAGGTCCCTTCCAACTTTATTGTTGTTGTTATTATTATTATTATTACTATTATTATTATAATACCAAGATATCACTGTACTTCTCAACCACTCCAGCTCCAGTCCCTTCCACCTTTATTATTATTATTATTATTATTATTATTATCATTCATCGCACAGTCAGCCAGATGTTCAGACTGGATTTGGCATTTTGTCTATCTATCGAGTCCTTACCCAGGACCTGGGATAGGCAGATGTGGATGTTTGATGGTATTACAGATATCGTCGAAGGATGGAAGCAGTTCCTAGTAAGGCCGCCTTTTGCAATTGACTAATAGCGAATTTGTCAATGCCAATGGTGTTCAAGTGGTGCTCCAGTTGTTTTGGGATTGCACCCAAGGAGCCTATGACTATTGTACTACCCTTGCTTGCTTTTGCCACAGTCTTTCTATTTCTATTTGTAGGTCTTTGTATTTTGTTATCTTCTCCAGTTCTTTCTCTTCTATTCTGCTATCTCCAGGCATTGCCACGTCCACTATCCAGACTTTTTTGTCTTTCTTATCGACAATTGTAAAGTCTGGGGTGTTATGTTGCAGGTGCTTGTCTGTTTGAATTCTGAAGTCCCAGAGCAGTTTAATTTTATCATTTTCTATGACTTTCTCTATTTTATGATCCCACCAGTTTTTGTTACAGGCAAATGATATTTTTTGCAGATCTTCCAATGCACCATTGTTGCTACTTGGTCATGCCGCTGCTTATAGTCAGTTTGTGCAATCTTCTTGCAACAGCTTACCAAGTGGTCCACTGTTTCTTCAGCTTCTTTGCATAGGCGGCACTTACTGTCTGTTGCTGTCTTCTCAATTTTGACTTTGTATGCATTTGTCCGTAAGGCTTGGTCTTGTGCAGCCAGAATTAGTCCCTCGGTCTCTTTCTTCAATTTTTCTGCTCTTAGCCATTGCCAGGTTTTATTATTATCTGCTTTCCCAGCTATTTTTTTCATGTATTGGCCATGTAGTGCTCTGTCTTCCCATGCCTCTATTCTGTTCTTCATTTGGTCTTTCTTGTAGGCCAGTTTGGTCTCTCCAGTAGTCAGTAAGCCTTCCTGATATACTAATTTCAGTGCATCTTCATCATTGTTCTTCAGATATTCTTCCAAAGTCATTTTTTCTTCGTCAACCATCTGATGTACTTGTAGCATTCCACGCCCACCTATTTGCCTTGGTAGATAAAGTCTATCAATGTCACTGCGTGGATGAAGGGCGTGATTCATTGTCATTATTTTTCTGGTCTGCCTATCCATTGCTTTTAGTTCTGCTTGAGTCCAGTCCACTATTCCAGCTGTGTACCTAATGACTGGGATTGCCCAAGTGTTGATTGCCTTTATGGTATTTCCTCCATTGAGTATGGATTTTAAGATCTTCTTCACTCTCTTGATGTATTCACCTTTAATCTTTTTCTTGACTTCAGTGTGCTTGATGTTGTCAGCTTGAAGGATACCCAAGTATTTGTAGTATTCTTCCTCGTCCAGACTCTTAATGTTATTTTCATGGGGCCTCTTGAGTCCTTCAGTTTTCACTATTTTTCCTTGTTTGATAGTAAGTGTGGCACATTTGTCCAAACCAAACTCCATTACAATATCTTGGCTATATATACGGACAGTGTTGAGCAGCGATTCTATTTCAGATGATGTTTTCCATACAGCTTCAGATCATCCATGTAAAGGAGGTGGGATAGTTAGAAGATGTTTTGATGTTTGATAAACATGTCCTGAAGTTATTCATTATTGTTGACAGATGGAAACAGTGGCCAATAACAAATAGTAATGGGATAATGAATCTCCTTGAAATATTCCTCTCTTGATTTAACCTCTCCAGCTTTTCACCATTGAATCTGCAACTGTGTCTTCCATGTGTGCCACGATTTTTGCACAAATTTCTGATGTGTCTCCTTACTATGTTATTTCTAGGCACTTTATTATCCAATCATGTGGCAGAGAGTCAAATGCCTTTTTGTAGTCAATCAATGCCACATTCAGGTTGGTCTTACTTCTCTTGCAGTTTTCCAAGATCATTTTGTCTATTAGGAGTTGATCTTTTGTTCCTCTGCTATTGGGGCGGTTTCCTTTCTGCTCAGGTGGAAAGGGATTGTTTTCAACTAGATGCTGTTGTACTGCATCAGCTACCACACCAGTTAGTAATTTGAATGTTGTTGGCAAGCAGGTAATTGGCCTGTAGTTACCTGGTGTTGCCCCTTTTGCTGGATTTTTCATTATTAGGTAGGTTTTCGCAGTTGTTAGCCACTTTTCAATTTCTCCTCCTTGTAGTATATTGTTGAATTGCTTGGCAATGAGTGGGTGTATAACAGTTAGATGTTTCAACCAAAACCCATGCAGTTCATCTTCACCTGGTGCTGACCAATTTGTGATTTTCTTTGCTCTTTTTTCTACCATTTTTGTTGTTCTTACTAGTTCTTTCATTTCAACTTCTGTTTTATTTGCATCCACCTCTTTTAACCAAGCCGCATCCTTGTTGTATTTCTTTGGGTTATCCCATATCTGCTTCCAGAACTGCACTGTTTCTTCCTTGTCAGGTACTGACTGCTTCCTTGCAGTTTCTCCATTGATGGATTGGTAGAAACGTTTCTGATTAGATTGAAATTGGAGGTTCTGCTTATAGTTTGCAATTCAAGCTTCATATCTACTGATTTTCCTGGCTATAGCTGTTATTTGTTGCTTTATTATTTCCAGTGCTTCCTTGATCTTCCTTGTTTCTAAGTGGTATTTCTTGATTAGGTATTCTTTGGTCTGCTTGTTCTTCAGCTTCTTTTCTTTCATCTGTTCTAGCTTGATTGCATGTGATCTTAACTTGCTGATCTTATTTTCTAGTCTAACCTTCCATTTTTGTGGTGCACTGTTTGTTTGTTTTTCTTTTTTGTTGATTTTACATCCCAGGTATTCTGTTATAACTGCAGCTGTGCTGTACATTAGTTGGTTTGTTTCTTGCAGTGAATTGGTGCTTATACTTGCTATTGCAGTATTTGCATCTGTTAATGCTTGTGCTAGCTGTTTCTTTGGAACAAGCTTCAATGCAGGCAGCCTTATTCTGTTGTTTTTGTGCTGTTCTAGATGCTCAATTATTCTTTGTTTCAATTCTTTTATTTCTTTAGTTAGAGGGTTTTGTTCTTCTTGAGGAAGAGGTGCCTGGTTTCCAAATGAGAACAGTTGTATATCTCTACCGGATTCTTTCACTGCCAACTCCCCCTGGTTTGCCTCTACATTCTGAATTACTTCTTGTAAGGCTTTGATTTCTTTGCCCTGGGTAAACCTTTGCAGTTCGTCCAATTCTGTTTCTGTAAATACTTTATTTTGTGTTATAAATCGGCGTTGATCTGGCTAGTTCTCTGTTCTGTTATTTCTGATTCTGGATGTTGTTACTTTCCAGAATTGTGCATTCGTTGTAGATATCCTCTTCTTGTTGGACTTGATCTGTAGTAACAGATCATTATTTCTTTGTTTTCCATCATTGTGTATCTGCGACGGGTAAACACCTTTTCTTCCAGTAGTTCTGCAGCTGCTGGCCCTGGTTGCTCAGCCAACAGTCCTGAGTCCTGTAACCCATTTTTCACCAGATATCCAGGAACTCCAATATCTAGTGCGGACCTTGTTAACCCGGGCGACGTCCGAGCCGGTATGGCATTCTGAAATTTACGTCTCACCATATTTTTTATGGGAGAGACACTCTTTGTCTGACTCCTCTGATGAGACCTGTCCAGTATGGTTGAACCTCTAGCATCGCTCTCATCTTCCTCAGAGTACACAAGCCCCACAACCACGTCAAGGTAGTGCCTCACTGGGGGATTATTATTATTATTATTATTATTATTATTATTATTATCTCCCCTGATCCTTGTCTTCTTTACTCTAAAGATATTTAGTTCTCTCAACCATTCATCATACAATTTAGCCTCCAGACCCCTCATCATCTTTGTTGCTCTTCAATGCACTGAAGACAGACAGACTTCAGTAAGTGGGCAAACGAGACTTTCTCTGATTAAGCCTATTATTTGTGAACCCAGCCAAGAAGCAAGGGCAGGAGAAAAGAGTTGATGGCCCTCCGTCCCACCCCTCCTGATTTCCTCTAGCATGTCCTCTTCACCTCCCGGAGATCAACTGAGGAAGCAGCACTTGAGGGCAGAACAAGAAGCAATGGATGGGAAGTAATCATGAGAGAAGCAACCTAGAACTAAAATAGAAATTTCCTGGCAGTGAGCGCAATCAATCAGTGGAATATCTTGCCTTCAGAAGCTGTGAGTCTTCCAATACTGGAGGTTTTCAAGAAGGGACTGGACAGCCACTTCTCTGAAAGGGTATAGGACAGTGGTGGCGAACCTTTTAGAGACCGAGTGCCCAAACTGCAACCCAAAACCCACTTATGCATCGTCGGGTGCTGGGTGGGTGTGGCCCATTGGCTGGGCGTGGCCCATTGGCTGGGCATGGCCCATTGGCTGAGCGTGGCCCATTGGCTGGGCGTGGCCCATTGGCTGGGCGTGGCCCATTGGCTGGGCATGGCTGCGGTGGTAGTGGCAGACTGTGTGGGACTAAAAAGTTCAATCAATCAATTCCAATTTTGCAAGACCTTTTTTTTCCTGCAAGAAGTTGAAATTGACTGATTGATTGAACCTTTTTTTTTTTTTTTGCACACGGTGGCGGAGGCCTAAAGTGAAAAGGTTTTATAAAACCCAGCTGAAGGCCTAGGACTGGAGCGACGGCACGTGTGCCCACAGAGAGGGCTCTGAGTGCCGCCTCTGGCACCCGTGCCATAGGTTCGCCACCACTGGTATAGGGCTTCCTGCCTGGGCAGGGGGTTAGACTAGAAGACCTCCAAGGTCCCTTCCAACTCTGTTGTTCTGCATTCTGTAAGGCAGCCAACACAAGTACCCAAAAGAGCCTGCAAGCAGGAGAGGACCAACTCACCCTTGTCTTTCCTGTAACTCATCTAAAAAATATCTGTCCTTCCAGCTCTGATTAGCACAATAACGTTGTTTGGGACCTCCTCTTCACTGACAACAATTTTCTCTTAGCTGCCAACTCAGTTACTAATAGAAGATCTCAGCTGGTTCACAGCAGTTTTCTGCCTCCACATCAGCCAGCAAGATCATCAGGCCCCCCCCCCCAACCTCCCCAGAGCTGGTGTGCTGACAAATCCTACTTCCGGAGATGGAGCTTCTATTTATCTGTCATGACTAATAAGTCATTCCAGGCTAGGCTTCATGAGCAAGAGGGATTTTATGGGGGAGAAAAGCTTGAATTAATAAACAGGAATGGGCCCCTCCCGAGAAAAGAGCAGGCCAGGTTGACAATTAGACAAAACGATCAGGAGAAAAGAGAGCACTCTGCTTGCTTCTGAGCCCCAAATCCTGGGTTGTGTAAACAGGCATAGAATCAAGATCATGTGAAAGTATTAGTACTGCTTTATAAAAGACCATACCTGGAATTCTGCAACCAATTTGGGTCACCATGCTACTAAAAAGATGTTGAGACTTTGGAAAAAGTTCAGAGAAGAGCAACTATAATGATCAAAGACCTGAAGACTAAAACATATGAAGAACTTGGGTTTGGCTAGTTTAAAGAAAATAAGAAATAGGGGTGACATGATAGCAGTATTCCAGTATTTGAGGGGCTGCCACAATGAAGAGGGGACCACATTATTCTCCAAAGCACCAGAGGGAAGGACGAGAAACGATGGGTGGAAATTGATCAAAGAGAGAAGCAACCTGGAATGAAGGAGAAATTTCCTGACAGTGAAAACAATGAACCAGTGGAACAGCCTGCCTCCAGAAATCGTGGGCGCTCCATCACTGGAGGTTTTTAAGAAGAGGCTGGACAGTCACTTATCTGAAATGGTATAGATTCTCCTGCTTGAGCAGGGGGCTGGACTAGAAGACCTCCAAGATCCCTTCCAGCTCTATTCTAGAGTCTAAATCTGAATTTATCTCATCTTTTTTTCTGTCTCTATCTTGCTGGTGGTCTCGAAGGTCCTGATTGGTCAGGATTCTGCAACGTTTTGCCAGAGGCCTGGGGACCCCAGGGGCATATGGAGCCCACCAAGAGGCTGCTTTGGTTGTGATTACTAGGGGAGTGGGGGGTGATATTTCTGAGGCAGCCTGAATCCAGAAAAAGGAGGGTTAACTTTGAGGGTCCTGCATTCTGGGAGAAAGTCGTCCCACCAACTACCCTCCCTCTGAGACACACACACCCCTGGACCAATTCACTAATAAATGAGCGAAGGCTGGAGTTTTGACTTACTCCCTTTCCAAGACTGTGCATCTTCTTAATCTAACCCATCAGGATCTTTCTCTCTGCCTGGTCCTCCGCTGCTGCTGAGACGTGTGAATCCAAACCAAAGCAACCCCCCATGCCCCATGCCCCAAGCCAGAACCAGCAACCCACGTGCCCTCCTCCTGTTCCCGGCTGGGCTACTTACTCTGCGGTAGATTCCCTTCCTCTCCTGTGCTTCCTCCCTGGAGCTGCTGCTCCAGCAAAGCCAACTAAAAGCTTGTTTCCTTTCCGGACTCCGATTCCTCTCCGCCCCCCTCCCCCAGGCCAGGTTGCCCCACCGACCCAATTCTGAGCGTGGAGCAACTTTGAAGAAGATGAAAAGGGCAGCTGCAGAGTAGCGACTAACTCAGGGCTGGCTGGGAGATTTGGAGCCAGTGTCTGACTGTCTCTCTCTCTCCTACTCATTCTCTTTCTCTCTCTCTTTCTCTCTCACTCATTCTCTCTCTCTCTCTCTCTCTCTCTCACTGTTTCTCTCTTGTGCTCTGCTCTTTCTCACTCACTCTCTTTTTAACTCTCTTTCTCTCTGTTTCTCCGTCTCTCTCTCTCTCTCTCTCTCTTACTCTTTCTCTCTTTCACTCTCTCTCATTACATCTGAAGCCTCACCTTCTGGATACAAAGTCAGGCTTGGACCTGGCTTAATTGGCCAAATCCCCTCTGATGCTGGCTTGCTGGTGCAGCCACCCTATCCCTCGACATCCCCCCTACTCCAAGAACCGCCCCACGGCTGATACTCGGGAGCCCTTCGCGCCAGCGCTGCGAAGAAAGACTGCATTTGTCTGGCTGTGACTGCTGCGTCAGAGACTCGCCTTCCGTTACTTTCTCATCTATTTTCCAAAGCGCCTGAAGGCAGGACAAGAAGCAACGGATGGAAACTAATCAAGGAGAGAAGCAACCTAGAACTAAGGAGAAACTTCCTGACAGTTAGAACAATTAACCAGTGGAACAACCTGCCTCCAGAAGCGGTGAATGCTCCAACACTGGAAGTTTTCAAGAAGAGACTGGACAGCCATTTGTCCGAAATGGTATAGGGCCGTGGTGGCGAACCTATGGCACACAGAGGTGGCACACAGAGCCCTCTCTGTGGGCACACACGCCATTGCCCCAGTCCTAGGCCTTCAGCTGGGTTTTATAAAATCTTTTTGCTTTAGGCCTCCGCCGCCATGTGCAAAAAAAGAGGTTCAATTAATCAATCAATTTCAACTTCTCGTGGGGAAAAAAAAGATCTTCAAATTGGAATTGATTGATTGAACTTTTTAGTCCCATCCAGTCTGCCAGTAGCACAGCAGCCACACCCACCCAATGGGCCATGCCCACCCAATGGGCCACACCCAACCAATGGGCCACGCCCACCCGGCACCCGACCATACATAAGTGGGTTTTGGATTGCAGTTTGGGCACTCGGTCTCTAAAAGGTTCGCCATCACTGTTATAGGGTTACCTGCCTGAGCAGGGGGTTGGACTTGATGACCTCCAAGATTCCTTCCAACTTTATTATTATTATTGTTATTGTTATTATTATTATTATTATTACTACTACTACTACTATAAGGTCAGGCTGTTTTGATACTACTACTACTACTACTACTACTACTACTACTACTATCTTTCCTTCGAAAGGTCCAAAAAGCCCTCAGCTTGGGCTGCAGCCTCCCATAGTCACAAAGTCCTTGACTTACACCCGTTTAGCGACCATTTGAAGTTACAACGGCACTGAAAAAAGTGACTTTTATGACCGTTTTTAACGACTGATGCAGCATGATCAAAATTCAGACGCTTGGCAACTGGTTCATTCTCATGACCGTTGCTGTGTCCTGGGGTCACGCGATCAAAATTCAGACGCTAGGCAACTGACTTGTATTTATGTCGGTTGCAGTATCCTGGGGGGGGGGTCATGTGATCAATTTTTGTTACCTTCTGACAAGCAAAGTCACTGGAGAAGCCAAAGTCACTCAATGACCGTGTGACTAGCTGAACAACTGCAAGAAAGCTCACCAAGGGGCAAAACTCACTTTATGGCTGTCTCGCTTAGCAACAGTTGAAGATTACCTGCATTTATCCTGGGAAGGCAGAAAAGGAGGGCAAATGGGGGCTGCTTCCCAACTGGATATCAGCCTGTCCTTCCTCTACACTACAGGCCGTCCTTGGCTTATAACCACAACTGAGCCCAAAGTTTCCGTGGCTAAGCAAGGCAGTTGTTAAATGAGTTCCGCCCCGTTTTACAATCTTTGCTGTGTCACAGTTGTTCAGCAGATCAGTTGCTTGCTCTCAAGACCCCTCCCACCAACCCCGAGAGAACAAGCCACTAGTATGTAAAAGGAGAGCAAACCCCGCTCTCTTCTCCCGAAAGGGCTTTTGTTTTCCCAAAAGGCAACTGGACTTTCTTGTTTTTTTACCCCTTAAAACCGTTTTGCTTCTCATCTAAGGAGCTTCTTCAGGTCTTCGGTTCTGAAGAAGCTTCTTGGATGAGAAGTGAAACATTTTTAAGGGGAAAAAAAGAAGGAAGTCCAGTCGCCTTTTGGAAAAGCACAACCATGACCTGGAGGATTGAGAATCTCCATAAACACCTCCTCCCTTCTCACAATGATGATGTTCCCTAGCTGGGTAATGAAATGTCTGCAATAAAGCCACCAAGCTCAGAAAGCACCAAAGACCCCACAGTGGTCCTCCTCCTCCTCCTCCTCTTCCTCCTTCTCTTCTTCCTCCTCTCTGCAAACCTTGCTCCCTTCTAGCACTGATGATGTTGCCTAGTTGGGTCATGAAGCATCTGCAAGAAAACAACCAAGCTCAGAGATCGGCCCCGATCCCAAACCAACATCCGGTCGATATGCATAAATGCTCCACCCTTTCCCTGTGCTCTCCCTTTCCCCGACGGAGCACCGCCCCCACACCCCGTCGCCCGAGCGTCCGGTCCGTGCGCCAGCTGCCCACCGCTAAACTCGCCCTGCCGAACGTCCTGGCTGCTAGGGAACAACCCCCCGCTCTCCCACGCTGGGTCTGCCCGCCGGAGTATGGCCCTCTGGTCCGCAGGTGGTCCGCCCGCCGGTATTCCGTTTGCAGGCAGCCGTCGCAACTCACAGACTTCCGGGTTCGTCGACAGCAGGCGGCCCTCGGGCGCTCCCGAGTTCGGTAACACCCCCGATGTTGTTGGTATCAGTCGTATAGCCTGTGAAAACGGCCGTGCGGTGGAGGCTCGCCCGGTGCGGCCGTGGGGTGTGGCGGTACACTGCGCAGCTGCCGGCCGGGCTGGTGGGTTGGTATCTGTGCTCCCCCGTCCCCGTTCATATGGCAAGCCTTTGGGGGCTTGACAGCACTAAGTACCCCACAGTCGTCCGTCCTCCTCCTCCTCCTCCCAAACCTCACTCTCTTCTACTATTATTTTACCTACTTGGGTAATGAAAGGCCTGCATGAAAACAGCCAAGCTCAGAGACCATCAAAGTCCTCACAGTCCTCTTCCTCCTTCTCTTCCTCCTCTCCACAGACCCCTCTCCCTTCTAGCACTGATGATGTTGCCTAGTTGGGCCGTGAAGCATCTGCAAGAAAACAACCAAGCTCAGAGAGCACTAAGTACCCCACAGTCCTCCTCCTCCTCCTCCCAAACCCAAACCTCACTCTCTTCTACTATTATTTTACCTACTTGGGTAATGAAAGGCCTGCATGAAAACAGCCAAGCTCAGAGACCATCAGGGACCTCACAGTCCTTCCTCCTCTCTACACACCCCTCTCCCTTCTAGCACTGATGATGTTGCCTAGTTGGGCCGTGAAGCATCTGCAAGAAAACAACCAAGCTCAGAGAGCATCCAGGACTCTACTGGTTTGATTCAGTTCCCCCTGAGAAATTGGGCAGGGTCCTTGGGTTGAGGACCCACCCCGTTAGATCCCTGTCCCTACTGGTTGAGCAAGGCCACCTGAGAGATACCATGTATCTTCTGGGTCCAGGCAGCCTTGAATGTTCAGCGCTCCCTCAGAGACCAACATCTGGACCCTTGGCTCACCCAACGGCCAACCTGTGGCTCAGCCTCTGGGCAGTCTCTTCCCTGGGCATAGATCACCCCACAAGAAGAACCCCTGGATTCTCTAACCCCCACCCTCCCCAGGGCCATTTCTAGCACCACGGCCAAATTCACATGTTTGACTTAGATGTAGGCAAGCTTAGCACATTGGCATCAGCAGACAAGGGTCTACAACAGTGGTTCTCAACCTGTGGGTCGGGACCCCATTTGGGGTTGAACGACCATTTCACAGGGGTCGCCAAACAAGGCTGTCCACCATTTTTCCCCCTTTTCTTTGGCCACGCCCCTGGCACCCGGTGGTGTATAAGTGGTTGGGGGTCACCACAACATGGGGAACTGTATTATGGGGTCGCAGCATTAGAAAGGTTGAGAACCACTGGTCTACAACAGTGTTTCCCAAACTTGACAATTTTAAGGCATGTGGACTTCAACTCCCAGAATTCCACAGCCAGCGTTGCTGGCTGTGGAATTCTGGGAGTTGAAGTCCTCATGCCTTAAAATTGTCAAGTTTGGGAAACACTGGTCTACAAGAAGTGGTCGGGGAAGGGGGGGCACTCAGAGACATGGCTGCACCTGGGGAGGGGCTGCAGGGATGAGGGAGAGGAGCCAGAGGGAGGCTCCAACTCCAACCAGACAGAGGCAAATGAGGCTTCAGTTCAATGACTCCATGGGTGGAGGAAGTTAATGAACAAATACCCACGTTAAATGCTCAAACCAATATCTTGTATCACTATTTGCATTACATGGGCTCCTTCGGGCAATTTCCTCCTATTAATAATGAATGCTGCATAATTAGTGCAGCTCCCATCCGTCCCTCCCCCGCCTCCCACCATGTGGATTTATGTCTGCATGAAGGGGGTGGGGTGGGGTGGGGAGACAAGCACGGGCAGCAATTCTGTGGCTACCCAGTCTGGAGGGACCCCACTCCCCACATCTGGACCACCAGCCTCTGGAAGGACTGGATTAGGTAGCCGTAGCAGCAGGGACTGGCCGGACAACTTGTGGTGCTTTGTTCAGAAGTACCACTGCAATCAACATGGTGACCTCTCTAGAGATACCACAATCATAGAGGTGGAAGGGACCTTGGAGGTCAGCTATCCTCAGATTGGGGATTTGAAGATGGGCCAACTATAACAGCTCCCATCCATTGCTGTGCAGGCTGCTCGCATGGCTAGAAACCAGGGGACAGTGAGTTGAAGTCCTGCCAGGCATGAAAGCTGACTGGGTGACTTTAGTCCAGGGGTAGGCAACCTTGGCTCTTTTATGACTCGTGGACTTCAACTCCCAGAATTCCTGAGCCAGGAGATGGTGAGTTCTAGTCCCGCCTTGCCTTAGGAATGAAAGCCAGCTGGGTGACTTTGGACCAATCACCCGGAAATGGTGAGTTTTAGTCTTGCCTTGGGCATGAAAGCCAGCTGGGTGACTCTGGGCTAGCCCCACCCACTCAACCCAACCCACCTCACAAGGTTGTTGTGGAGAAAATAAGGGGTGGAAGCTGTATTATGTCTGTGTTTGCCACTTTGTGTTACTTATATAATGAAGTCAGGATATAAATATAAATAAATAACACATGGAACATTCCATTCACAAAACAAAAATTAGACTCTTGCACAACCCACAGGTCTACTCTGAAAAAAGGCCCTTCCAAGCTGCAGATTTGAGACATGTCCATGTGGAAAAGTCCGGAGTAATTGGTTCCCTTCCTCATGCTTTTTCAACAATCTTTTCATGTTAAATAAGTATCAGGAAGTGATGATAGCAGCCTTAGTAATAAGCCGCAATGCCAATGAAAGTGATGAGGCTTCATCCACAAAAGAGCCACTCCTGTCCTGATGTCATTTGCATCACAATATCAACCCTTGTCCCTTCCAGACTGCCCACAGTCACTATTGTTAAAGTGCCATCAAGTTGGTGCTGACTCTTAGAGGCCAACTAGATGGATTTTCTCTGGGAGGATCTACCCAACATGATCCTTCAGGTCTTCCAATGATGCCTCCATCAAGTCAAGGCTGACACTTAGCAACAATACGGATATATTTTTTCCAGGATGATCTGTCTCCAACCAGGTCCTTCAGGTCTTCCTATAGTGGACCCATCACCACTACAACTGAGTCCATCCCCCTGTCTGCTGGTCCTCCTCTTCTTCTCTTTCCTTCCACCTTTCCCAGCATTATCAATTTATCCAGAGAGCCGGGTCTTCATGATGATTGACTGACTGTGTGCCATCAAGTCATTGTTGACTCTTAGCAACAACATAGATTACTTTTCTGGGGTGACCTGCCTCCAAATTGGTCCTTAGGTCTTCCAATAGTGGACCCATCACCACTACAAGTGAGTCATAGAATCCTAGGGCTGGAAGGGACCTTGGAGGTCTTCTAGATCAGCCCCTGGCCCAAGACCCATCCACCTTCAGTTAGTCCTCTTCTTCTTCTCTTTCCTTCTACCTTTCCCAGCATTACTGACTTCTGCGCTTGGTGGTTTTCTTGCAGACGTTTCATTACCCAAACTAGGTAACATCATCACTGCTAGTCATCTAGAACTAGATTCATCTAGAAGACCAGCCCTGATGATATTTCCTAGTTTGGGTGATGAAACGTCTGCAAGAAAACCACCAAGCTCAGAGAGCACCAAGGACCCCTCATTTCAACCCTGAACGACTAATAGTCTCCTTTATTGGCATTACTATCTTCTCCAGGGCACTGGGCCTTCATGTTGATTGATTGATCATGTGCCATCAAGTCAATGTTGACTCTTAACAACAACACCCCTATTTCAAACCAGTGGTCCTCTCTATCCAAAATGTGGACATTGCTGTCTTGATGTATATACTTGATGTATATACTTCTAACCTTTTTCTTCACTTCAGTGTGCTCAGTATTATTACCCCAGATGGACCCATGGCTAACTTACTCCCTCCCTTCTGAAATTTTGAGGGGTGGGAGGGCTAGGGACTGGGATTTTTAAAGCAGAGTTATTTGTCCTGATCAACATGCTGCAATTCCCAAGGTTGTCTCTGGGATGCCAGCTTGACTGGGGGGGGGGGCGATGGGGGTGGTGGTTTCGGAACTGGAGATCAATATGCAAACTTTCAAAAGAGCTGTCTGCTCAGCTTCTCTGCTGCTTTTCAAGGTTTCCACGCCACCGTGTTATCTTTCAGGTTTGCAATGTTTTGGTTTCCAGATTCATAAAAAGCACTTCACAGCCAACAAGTATTGTTCTTTTTCTGTTGCCTCTTCAGAACTTGTAGGGCATATTTCCTTTTCAAGTCTTCCACTTTGTTAAATCTTGGAGCTTTTCATTTTTTTAAAACCTCTTGTCTGCCTTTTTTTTCCCCTCTATCAACCTCCATCAAAGCCGAAATAAGCACCACATATTCCTCGGCAAATCACTCTTGAAACTCTTTTGATATTCTAATCCTCAACGTTTTTTCTCACAACTGCCCCCAAAACAAGTTCTGCACCACTGAAGCTTCCCCTTAAAGTGCCACTGCCAAGGTGAAAATTTGCTTTTTGCCTAATTAAGAGTCCAAAAACAGGGCCCCAAACGAGGTTCCTGACAACAATGTGGAAACAGTTAAGACCCACACAGTAGTCACAGAGACCAGCTGTGCTTGTTAAACTACAATTTCAGGCGCCCATGTATAGACACAAGACATGTTTTTTTGTGCCAAATAGCAGGAAACAACATTTTGAAAACGACGCACTACCAAAGTTTGACAATAATTGTCAGCTATTTGTGTGAAAACCCAAGGATGGGTCTAGCTTAAATTTGCACCTTGTTCAAGAAAAACAAAAACCTGCTGACTTCAAATGTGAACTTAAACCCAGCTTTACACCCCGCGTCCTCTTCCTTGCCAACAAAAGAAGAAATCCTCGCCAACCCAACAATTTGAAAGAGTATGGAGGGGTCACCATCCAAATAAACAGACTCAAGGCGTATAAAAGCTCTAGTCAGATCAAAGGGTCACGTGATCATGGGAAAAGCTGCAATGGTCATAATTAGAATAGAATAGAGCTGGAAGGGACCTTGGAGTTCTTCTAGTCCAGCCCCCCTGCTCAAGCAGGAGAACCTATGCCATCTCAGACAAGTGACTGTCTAGCCTCTTCTTAAAAATCTCCAGTGATGGAGCACCCACAATTTCTGGAGGCAGGTGGTTCCACTGGTTAATTGTCCTCACTGTCAGGAAGTTTCTCCTTAATTCCAAGTTGCTTTTCTCTTTGATCAGTTTCCAGTCATTGTTTCTTGTCCTGCCTTCTGGTGCTTTGGTGAATGTGACCCCTCTCTCCTTTGTGGCAGCCCCTCACGTACTGAAATACTGCTGTCATGTCTCCCCTATTTTTTCTTTTCTTTAGACTAGCCAGACCCAAGTCCTGCAGCCGTTCTTTGTACGTTTCAGTCTCCAGGCCTTTGATCATCTTAGTTGCTCTTCTCTGAATTTTTTCCAAACTCTCACCATCTTTTTTGTGACATGGTGACCAAAATTGGCTGCAGTATTCCAAGGTGTGGTCTTACTAAGGTTTTATAAAGAGGTATTAATACTTCGCGTGATCTTGATTCTATGCCTCTGTTTATACAACCCAGGATTGTATTAGCTTTTTTGGCTGCTGCTGCACACTGCCGGCTCATGGTCAAGTGATCATCCACTAGGACTCCAAGGTCCCTCTCATAGTTATTGTTTTTAAGTCAGGACTCGCCCAGTGTGTATTTGTACCTTTGATTTTTCCTGCCTAAATGTAAGACTTTGCTTTTCTCCACATTGAAACTCATTTTGTTGGACAGGGCCCATTGTTCAAGTTTGTCATTCTGGGATGTTGGCTACTCCTGCCAGTTTGGTGTCATCTGCACATCTGATGAGTTCCCCTTCAATTCCCTCATCTAAGTCATTTATGAAGATATGGAAGAGTACCGGGCCTAAGATGGAATCTTGTGGTACCCCACTGCTTACGTCTCTCCATGTGGATGGAGTGCCATTGAGGACTACTTGCTGAGTATGGTTTGCCAGCCAGCTACAGATCCAACTGGTAGTGATGTTGTCTATTCCTAAGGTGACCAACTTTTTTACAATGAAAAGGAGGACACAAATAAATTGAAGAAGAAAATATCGTGAATAAAAGAAACATTTTATTCATTGCAACAATAATACAGACAACTTACATGTGCAAAGTTTGCCAGCTGGGTGTTTTGGCGCGCTCAGCAGCAATTCCTATTGGCTTTCGAAAGCCAATAGCGGGAGTAGCACAGCTCATGCAAAAGTTGAAAAAAAAACCATTTAAAAAAGGTGCCGGAAGTTCTGAGCGTTCTATGAGAAAAAAAAAAGCCCTGCAGATTAGTCTTCAAATATCGAAAAGGAGGACATGTAGGAGGACACTTTTTGAGGGAGGACAGAACTTAAAAAAGGAGGACTGTCCTCCCTAAAGGAGGATGGTTGATCACCTTACTATTCCACCTTTTTCTAGCTTACCAAGGAGTAGGTATCTTTTGTATCATGGTAACTAAATCTGGATGCAGAATTCCAAGTGGGGTCTTACCAAGGCCTTATAAAGCTGCACTAACTCTTCACCTGATTCAGTCCCTCTGTTAATGCTGCCTAGGACTGCGTTGGCTTTTTTGGCAGCTACAGCACACTGCTGGCTCAGATTTCAGCGATTGTTGACTAGGATCCAAGATCCCTCTCATAGCTACTACTATTGAGTCAGAATTGCTAGGCCAGTGGTTCTCAATCTTTTTAATGCCGCGACCCCCAACTGGTCGTAAGTTGAGGACTACTCAACCGGTCATAAGTTGAGGACTACTCAACTGGTGCAGCACCGTTGGCAGAATGGGACTTTTGGCGGGCTCAGCAGGGCAGAGACAACCTGGACAATTCCTATTGGCTTTTGAAAGCCAATAGAATTAGACTCTATTCAAGAGAGTCTATTCTATTGGCTTTCAAAAGCCAATAGAATAAAAGGGAGTAGCACAGCTAAGGAAAAGGGGGGAAAAATGGCGGACTGCGTTGTTTGGCGACCCCCATGAAATGGTCGTTCGACCCCAAATAGGGTCCCGACCCACAGGTTGAGAACCACTGTGCTAGGCCCTCTCTCTCCACTGGACGCAACTCCCGTCTTCCTTGCTGTCCCTCAAGAGCCGCGTAGGAAAGCACGTGAAATAAAGTCTCATTAAAAAAAATCAGAGCACACCCAGTTCAGTGTGCAAATTAACTCCTGCTTCTTTTGAAGGATCCGGCCGAGCCAAAAGCTCCCTTGCATGTGAACAAACCAGCAATTTAGCTACAAATTCAATAGCGGGCATGACCAGGGGTCAAGAAAGGAGGGTCACAAAAATGCCGGATTTATGAATGTGGTCGGGGCCATCAAGGAAAGGAGATTTTAAGACCTTGCCTCACCCACCTTCCCTCCGTCCCCAACAATATGGCTTTTCCAGATTTGAGGATCAAGGTCATCAACTCTGACCTCTGGCAAAGAACTGCCCCCCTCCCCAGGGCCCTCCTTTTGTCAAGATTACTCAGACCTGGGAAAAATATGGGGCTGTCCCCTTCCTAGGCTATTGAAGATCCTGTCCTGAAGGGCCTGCTAAATTTGCAGCTGGAGCAGTTTCTTCCAGAATACAGAGTAACAGAGTTGGAAGGGACCTTGGAGGTCTTCTAGTCCAACCCCCTGCTCAAGCAGGAAACCCTATACCATTGCAGAAAAATGGCTGTCCAGTCTCTTCTTGAAAACCTCCAGTGTTGGAGCATTCACAAATTCAGGAAGTAAGCTGTTCCATTGGTTAATCGTTCCCACTGTCAGGAAATTTCTCCTTAGTTCTAGGTTGCTTCTCCCTTTGATTAGTTTTCATCCATTGCTTCTTGTTCTGCCTTCAGGTGCTTTGGAGAATAGCTTGATTCCCTCTTCTTTGGGGCAGCCCCTCAGATATTGGAAGACTGCTATCCTGTCACCCCCCCCCCCAGTCCTTCTTTTATTAATCCTTCACTCTCCTCTTGGACTGGCAAATGCCCCCAGACATTCACAAAGAAGATCAACCAGGGGTTTCCTCAAATACTGGTTTTGGCTCTGCATGACCTTCTGGTCATCTGGAAGGGTGACAGAGTAGATTTTCTTCAGGCTGGAATGAGAGATCGAAGGTCCAAGGTCTTTACACACAAGGCAGGCACAACTTTTTGCACTGCTCAGAACTTTTCTTTTTTAAAAAAAAATTGCACAAAGGTTGGGATTCCTGCTCTTAAAATGTGCCAAGCCACCAGCTGGAACAGCACTGTTGACTTAGAGATAGTCCTTGGCTTACAACCACATGTTTATGGAGATTCAAAGGTAACAACAGCACTGAAAAAAAAAACCTATGAATGTTGTTCACACTTACGACCAGGGCAGGATCCCCATGGTCACGTGATCAAAATTCCGATACTTGGCAGCTGACTCTTATTTATGACACTTGCAGTGTCCCAGGGTCATGTGAATCCCTTTCTGTGAGGTCAATGGGAAAGCTGGATTCACTTAATAACCATGTTACTAATTTAACAACTGCTGCGATTCACTTAACAACTGTGCAAAGAAAGGTTGTAAAACAGGGCGAAAGCTATTGAGCAAATGTCTTGCTTCGAAAGTGTGGCTGTGGACTCCCTGTATCTGTGGATCTGTGGAGCAGGCTGCCTTTCCTAATGGGCGGAGCTCACCTGAAAGCATTTCTTTTTTTTTTTTTGGTTGCCAAATGCCTGAATTTTATTTTATTTTTTCATCAAAAAAAATTTATTAATTTTTTTTCATCAACATGTGTTAATTTTTCCAATCAACAAGTTGTCTGGAATTGCTATGCTAATACATGTTCAATTCCTAATCCTTCATTCTCTTCTCTAACCAAGAATAAAATAAATTCCAAATTTGATAGTAGTCTGTATCTTCTTTATCTTTCAACCTCATAGTTAATCTGTCCATCTCTGCACATTCCAATATTTTCCTGATTATTTCTTCCTCTGATGGCAGTCCTTCATTGTGCAAAAATTATTCTCGCTGCTGTAGTGATGTGTAGAATTAAATACAATCTCTGCTTATTAGTCTTTTCAGGCATAATGCCTAGTAAAAAAAATTCAGGTTTAAAATCCACTTGTTCGCCCAATATTGTTTCTAACCACATATGTATATTTTTCCAATAGGCCTTTGCCGGAAAGCATTTCTTATCGCTCACTCAATCAAGACTAATTAAACAGGGAAGAAGGAACAAGAGAGGTTCAGAGGACAGGGCCACCTTCAATCCCCGCTCAAAAGTTGCTGCAAGAAGCAAAGAATTTATACTTGTGGCACCACACCCACACAACCATCCTCTCAGCTGTGCCCGTTTTTGTTTTTGTTTTGTTTGTTTTTGGTGTCTCTAAATGTCAGAAGTAAATCAAGCTTCACATCAAAGGAAATTAAGCAGGAGGAGAAAGGCCAGAACTTTTGCTCAAGAGACCTTCCCCTTCCTGGCACAGGAAACTTTGGGTGTCCAAACACTCTTGCAGCCAAGATGCTGGCAGCGAATGCAGCTCTGGAGAGCATTAGGAGCCCCGCTTAGTGCAACACAGTCAACCCCTTACGCCCTATGCTGAGCTCCCAAGCCATCTTGGGCCTCTCGGTTTTTCACTGGGGAGGAAGACCTCTTCCAGGGTTGGCCTCTCGTACACTTGACATAGCATGTAAAATGCACTTTTATGGCATGCCTCTCGGTGGGGTCCTTGGCGCTCTCTGGGCTTGGCTGCTTTCTTGCAGAGATTTCATGACCCAACTATCTGATATCATCAGTGCTAGAAGGGAGTGAGGGCTGCTTTCCGTTTCTGTACCAGTGGCTTACTCTGTCAATGTTGGGGGGGGGGAGTGTTGTTTTCTTTCTGTTGTTGACAAGGGCAAGCCACTTGGCTCTAGCCAGAGAGCAAACCCCACTCCCTTCTAGCACTGATGATGTTACCTAGTTGGGCCATGAAAGGTCTGCAGGAAAACAACCTAGCTCGGAGAGCACCAAGGACCCCACAGTTGTCCTCCTGCTCCTCTTGCTCCTCCTGCTCCTCCTGCTCCTCCTCCTCCCTTATAGCACAGATGATATTACCTAATTGGCTCATGAAAGGTCTGCATGAAAACACCAAGGATCCCACAGTTCTCCTCTCCTCCTCCTCCTCTCCACAAACTTCACTCCCTTCTAGCACTGATGATGTTACCTAGTTGGGTCATGAAACATCTGTAAACAAACAACCAGGCTCAGAGAGCACCAAGGACCCTACAGTTCCTCCTCCTCCTCCTCCTCCTCCTCCCTTCTAGCACTGATGATGTTACCTAATTGGGTCATGAAAGGTCTGCATGAAAACAACCTAGCTCAGAGAACACCAAGAACCCCACAGTTCTCCTCCTCCTCCTCCTCCTCTCCCTCCTCTTCCTCCTCCTCCCCCCCCCCACAAACCCACTCCCTCCTAGCACTGATGAGGTTCCTTAGTTGGATCATGAAACATTTGCAAGAAAAAAAAAATCAAGCTCAGTGAGCAGCAAGGACCACACAGTTCAGCCCTGAGCTACAAATATTCTCTTTTATTACTCTCTTTCTCTCTCTCTCTCTCTCCCTCTCCCCGTCTCTCAATAACAGACCAATAACCCAGGAGTAAACAACTGACCCTAAGCTACAAATATTCTCTCCTATCGATGCCCCTCTTTTGTGAATCAGCCCCAATCTTTCCATTCCCTTCTGTGCTCCCCCCTCCCCTCTGAAAGACCCTCCAAAGACCAGAAAATCTGGAAAGGGGGGGGGGGCAGGCACAAGACATCTGCAGTTCAGCGCATCTCCTCCACCAGCCTTTTTTTTATCCTGCTGGCAAGCTAAGTATAGGAGATTTTTCTCACAGATTAACCAAGAGGGGAGTGATTCTTTTTTAAATTATCCTTAATGAGCTCTTTGACTTACATAATAAAAAGGAAAACAAAGCTGGAGGTGCCAAAACATCTCTAAGACGCAACAGCACTGGAACACTGGAAGCTGTTCAGAGGCCCCCAAAGGGGATTTCTGGGGCAGAAATGCAAAGAGAAGCAGAGGCTTTGTCAGAAAATCTGCTTTCTTTTTGGGGGGTGGGGGAAAGAAGCCACTCTGCTTCTTAATACCACTCTACAATGCCTTGGTAAGGCCACACTTGGAATCCTGGAATCCTGAGACTCTAGAAAGAGTGCAGAGAAGAGCAACAAAGATGACTAGAGGACTGGAGGCTAAAACATACAAGGAATGGTTGCTGGAATTGGGTATGTCTAGTTTAATGAAGAGAAGGACGAGGGGGGACATGATAATAGTGTTCCAATATCTCAGGGGTTGCCCCAAAGAAGAGGGAGTCAAGCTATTTTCCAAGGCGCCTGAGGGCAGGACAAGAAGCAACGGATGGAAACTAAGCAAGGAGAGAAGCAACCTAAAACTAAGGAGAAACTTCCTGACAGTTAGAACAATTAACCAGTGGAACAACTGCTTCCAGAAGTTGTGAATTCTCCAACACTGGAAGTCTTTAAGAAAAGACTGGACAGCCATTTGTCCGAAATGGTATAGGGCAGACATGTCAAACACAAGGCCCAGGGGCCAGATGCGGCCCGCAAAGTGGTTTCATGTGGCCCATGAAGCCATTGTGGAAACAGTGAGGGAAACGGCCCCTGCTGCCTTGGCCCTGGCCCAGGTCAGCCGGGAGCCAATATACAATTTTTTGTGGCCATCTATGCTGAAACGCATCCAGTTTTAGCTCCACAAGGGCATCTAGAAACAGCGAGGAACCAGCCCCTGCTGCGTCAGCCCCACTCCCTGGGTGCATGCTGGGGAGGTGTCACCCTTTGTGAGGAATGAAGAAATGCACCATGCCTTGGCGCTTGCCCCGGTCCCACCTCCTTCTGCCAAAGCCCCTCAGATCTGTCCCACTCCTGCCCAGGCCCCCACAGGCACCCTTGACGCGAACGATGTAGAGCTGGCCATGCCCACCCAGTAGGCCCCACCCACTCCATCCACACCCACCCAGTAGGCCGCACCCACCCTGGCCACACCCATCCCCCCCAATGCTGATGCGGCCCTCAATGAAATTGAGTTTGACTTCCCTGGTAGAGGGTTTCCCACTTGAGCAGGGGGTTGGACTAGATGACCTCTAAGGTCCCTTCCAACATTATTATTATTATTATTATTATTATTATTATTACTTCTGAAGCTGGGGAGGGGGGTAGACAGACAGGCCTTTTGCCAAAGTGGGTCTCAGAAATTTCCAGACAGCGAGAACAATTAAATGGTGGAACGACTTGCCTCCAGAAGTTATGGGTGCTCCATCGCTGGAGGTTTTTAAGAAGACACTGGAACAGCTGTTTGTCTGGAACGGAGTAAGGTCTCCTGCTTGAGGGGTGGACTAGAAGACCTCCCAGGACCCTTCCGTTCTTCTGTTAATTAATTAATGGAGCGGCTTGATTCCAGAAGTTGTGGATGCTTCATCACTGGAGGCTTTTAAAAAAAGAGATTGGACAGCCATTTGGTATAAGGTCTCCTGCCTGAGCAGGGGGTTGGACTAGAAGACCTCTAAGGTCTCTTCCAATTCTGTTCTTCTGTTAACCAATGGAACAGCTTGCTTGCAGAGGCTTTGAAAAAGAGATTGGACAGCCATTTGACCAGGATGGTATAGGACAGTGGTTCTCAACCTGTGAGTCGGGACCCCATTTGGGGTCGAACAACCATTTCACAGGGGTCGCCAAACAACGCAGTCCGCCATTTTTTCCCCCTTTTCCTTAGCTGTGCTACTCCCTTTTATTCTATTGGCTTTTGAAAGCCAATAGAAGAGACTCTCTTGAATAGAATCTAATTCTATTGGCTTTCAAAAGCCAATAGGAATTGTCCAGGCTGTCTCTGCCCTGCTGAGCCCGCCAAAAGTCCTATTCTGCAAATGGTGCTGCACCAGTTGAGTAGTCCTTGACTTACGACCGGTTGAGTAGTCCTCGACTTACGACTGGTTGAGTAGTCCTCGACTTACGACCGGTTGGGGGTCGCGGCATTAAAAAGGTTGAGAACGACTGCTCTAAGGTCTCTTCCAATTCTGTTCTTCTGTTAACCAATGGAACAGCTTGCCTGCAGAGGCTTTGAAAAAGAGATTGGACAGCCATTTGACCAGGATGGTATAGGATCTCCTGCTTGAGTAGGGGGTTGGACTACTAGAAGAATCTCCAAGGACCCTTCTAACTCTGGTAATCTGTTATTCTGTTGAAAATCCTGAGATTCCGTCCTCCCTTCCAGGCACAGGGGAATGGCCAGCCTTCTTTTCCAGAGCCAGGCAGGTCACTCACTGTGGGGGTCCCTGACCCAGCCTTGAAAAGCCCTCCCTTCCCCCAGCCTCCTATTCGATTTAATTCATCAGCAATGGGCAATTTTGAAAGCTCCACTCTCTGACTCCTGGATGGGAGGGTTGACATCACAAAAATCACCTGACAATTCAGCTTGACTGATGGCTTTTCCCCAGGGAGGCTAAGGGGGGGGGGGAGAGAAGGCCTAGATTGGGGCTCCTTAGCCAAGAGGGGAAGGGGGAAGGGGGAAGGGGAAAAGAGGGGCTGAGACATTGGTCAGGGAAAGGGCGGGAGGGCAGTGAATAGACCTGTCCATCAAGCCGGAATGAAGAAGGAGTCAAGAGGGCCCTGATGAGATTCAGCCACCAAAGATCTCATGAAGGTTAAGGGGCCGTTCAGAAAAATGAAGGAAGAAAGGAACACAATGCTAAACTTTTAGCCTCTGTGTGTGTGTGTGTGTGTGTGTGTGTGTGTGTGTGCGTGCGTGTGTGTGTCTGTGTGTGTGTTTTAAAGGACTTCCTAAACGCTGCTGGACATTGTTCATCACGGTCACTCCAAGCAAGCACCTCCTGGTGATAATTTTTTTTTCCTCTTAAGATTATCAAAATATAAAATACAAAAAATGCAAACAAAAATGAGAGTCATTGGAAAATACGGAAGGAGAAAGGGAGAAAGGAAATAGTGTAGGGAAAAGGGGGGGGGAAGCATGGACTTCTGACTCTGTTTGGTGCGGCAGAATAAGGTAATATTAATAATAATAATAATAATAATGTTGGAAGGGACCTTGGAGGTCATCTAGTCTAACCCCCTGCTCAGGCAGGAAACCCTATACCATTTTGGACAAATGGTTGTCCAGTCTCTTCTTAAAAACTTCCAGCGTTGGAGCATTCACCGCTTCTGGAGGTAGGTTGTTCCATTGGTTAATTGTTCTAACTGTCAGGAAGTTTCTCCTTAGTTCTAGGTTGCTTCTCTCCTTGGTTAGTTTCCATCCGTAGGTTCTTGTCCTGCCTTCTGGTGCCTTGGAGAAAAAGTTGACCCCCTCTTCTTTGGGACAGCCCTTGAGATATTGGAAGGCTGCTATCATGTCCCCCCTCGTCCTTTTCTTCATTAAACTAGACCTACCCAATTCCAGCAACCATTCCTTGTATGTTTTAGCCTCCAGTCCCCTGATCATCTTTGTTGCTCTTCTCTGCACTCTTTCTAGAGTCTCAGCATCTTTTTTACATTGTGGTGACCAAAACTGGATGCAGGATTCCAAGTGTGGCCGTACCAAGTCCTTGTAAAGTGGTATTAACACTTCACATGATCTTGATTTTATCCCTCTGTTAATGCAGCCCAGCACTGTGTTGATGACATACAATCTGAACTTTTTACTTTTGCAAGCAGTCCTCAACTTACAACAGTTCGCTCAGTGGCCGTTCGAAGATACAGCGGCACTGAAAAAAGCGACTTAGGACCCCTTTTTCGCTGCAGCCTCCCCAGGGTCACGCGATCAAAATTCAGACCCTTGTCAAGGGGTTCACATTTATGACGGTCGCAGCGTCTCAGGTGTCGTGCAATCCCCTTTTGCGACCTTCTGACAAGCAAAGTCAATGGGGAAGCCAGATTCACTTAACAACCGTGTTACTAACTTAACAGCTGCAATGATTCACTTAACAGCTGTGGCAAGAAAAATCATAAAATGGGACAAAACCCGCTTAACAAGTGTCTTGCTTAGCGGCAGAAATTCTGGGCTCAATTGTGGGCATAACTTGAGCACTATCTATACATAGCAGAATATACTGGCCATTTCTATAACAGCAAACCTACCTAATCAGCAAAACCCAAAATCAATGTTTCAGGTTTTTGTTTTTGTTTTTTTAGCTCAAGCACAAAGTCCAGAAGCGGTTTCCAAGCAGAAACACAACGAACTGTTTCAAAGCAAGCAACTCCCGGGACCCAGAGCACCGTCCTTCCCTTCCTGCCCTTGCTAGCATCTGGAGGGATCTGGAGTAACCAGAAATGAAACTTCAACTTCTCAAGTCCCCCAACCCCTGTACTTCACGGCAAGGGAAATTTCAACTTGGTAGAAGAGCGATTCAAATTCCCGAATATTTTTGGCTCGGGATTCTGAAGGGTTCTTCTGTGTCATCAGAAAACTTTCTGCCAGCCTTTTAGGCTTCACATGGTGCCTTTCTCTATTTCAGTGGTTCAGTTCACAGAGCCAAGGGAGATGCGCAGTTTTAAAAAGATATGGGCATTAAAGGGAAAAATAAAATAAAGCAGGCTTTATTGAAATGTTGTTTATTGAATGTGTTTTGAAAAGCATCGAAGTGTTACACCTTTACATAGAGCACTGGTGATGTTACCTAGTTGGGTAATGAAACGTCTGCAAGCTCAGAGAACCCCAAGGACTCAAAGAATTCTTCCTCCTCCTCCTCCTCCTTCTCCTCCTCCTCCTCTTTACAAATCTCCCTCCCTTGTAGCACTGATGTTGCCACCAAGTTGGGTAGTGAAATGTCTGCAAGAAAACCACCAGTCTCAGAGAGCAACCTAGAGCAGTGATGGCAAACCTTTTAAAGACCGAATGCCCAAACTGCAACCCAAAACCCACTTATGCATCGTCGGGTGCCGGGTGGGTGTGGCCAATTTGGATGGGCGTGGTTGCGGTGGTAACAGCAGACTGGGTGGGACTAAAAAGTTCAATCAATCAATTCCAACTTTGCAAGATCTTTTTTTTCCCCTGAGAAGTTGAAATCGACTGATTGATTGAACCTTTTTTTTTTTTTTTGCACACGGCGGCGGAGGCCTAAAGCGAAAACGTTTTATAAAACCCAGCTGAAGGCCTAGGACTGGGGCGATGGCATGCGTGCCCATAGAGAGGGCTCTGAGTGCCGCCTCTGGCACCCGTGCCATAGGTTTGCCACCACTGACCTAGAGTGTTAAACGTCTGCAAGAAAACAACCAAGTTCCTCCTCCTCCTCCTCTTCTCCACAAATCCCTCGGCTTCTAGCACTGATGATGCTACCTAGTTGGCTAGTGAAACATCTGCAAGAAAACCACCAGTCTCAAAGAGCACCAAGAACCCTTTAAATACTACCTGACAAGGGCCAACTAGGAGAGTAAGCCCAGATGAGGTGGGGGAGTAACCTCTTGTAAAAAGGTGGCCAACCTCTTTACAAGAACCGTAGAAACAGAACACTGAAAGTTATTAATCTATAGCTCAGTTGTTTTCAGAATTGGCAAACCCTAAAATGTGAAGACTTCAACTCCCAGAATCTCCCAGCCAGAATTCTGGGAGTTGAAGTCTACACATTTTTGAGTTGCCAACTTTGAAAAAAAAAAAAAAAAACCCACCTCAAACTAGATCAGGGCTCAGACTCAAACTAGATCAAGCTGGCTGCGGAATTCAGGGAGTTGAAGTCCACAAGTCTCAAAGCTGCCAAGTTTGGAGATCCTCCCCCCCCCCCGAACTAGATTAACCAAGCTCTCCTTGCTTCCTACTTCCCGGCAGAGGAAGACATCCAAATAAAGTGTGTGGCAACCAAAACCCATTTCTACACTGCCACCAGACCATGTGGAGAACATTAGCCCTGGAATTAGGAGGCCCATTCAGCCGGGAAGGGCATGAACTATGAAGCATCCATCTTCTAAAGCTTTGGTGGCAGCAGCAGTTGCTTTGAAGCCATCCGCCTTGGGGCAGGCTTCTTGGAGAGGCCTCGGATCTTAACACTTACCCGCCCCCCACGCCAAGAGGCCAGGGACCCCATTAGAATTGTAAATGACACTGGGAAAAGGGGGTGACCAGCCCCCCTCCTCCTCCCCCTCCCTCTTCCCTAGCTGAGAATTGAAAACCGGGAGGCAGAAAGGAAGTCATGGCTTAACAGAGTAACAGAATAATAGAGTTGGAAGGGACCTTGGAGAGCTTCTAATCTAGTCCATCCCCTGGCTCAAGCAGGAGACCTTAAAGCATTTCAGACAAAGGGCTGTCCAATCTCTTCTTGAAAACCTCCAGTAATGAGGGAGGGAGGGAGGGAGGGAGGGAGGGAGGGAAGGAAGGAAGGAAGGAAGGAAGGAAGGAAGGAAGGAAGGAAGGAAGGAAGGAAGGAAGGAAGGAAGGAAAACAGAGTTGGACCTTGGAGGTCTTTTAGTCCATCCCCTGGCTCAAGCAGGAGACCTTAAAGCATTTCAGACAAAGGGCTGTCCAATCTCTTCTTGAAAACCTCCAGTAATGAGGGAGGGAGGGAGGGAGGGAGGGAGGGAAGGAAGGAAGGAAGGAAGGAAGGAAGGAAGGAAGGAAGGAAGAACAACAGAGTTGGACCTTGGAGGTCTTTTAGTCCATCCCCTGGCTCAAGCAGGAGACCTTAAAGCATTTCAGACAAAGGGCTTTCCAATCTCTTCTTGAAAACCTCCAGTAATGAGGGAGGGAGGGAGGGAAGGAAGGAAGGAAGGAAGGAAGGAAGGAAGGAAGGAAGGGAGGAAGGAAGGAAGGAAGGAAGGAAGGAAGGAAGGACAACAGAGTTGGACCTTGGAAGTCTTTTAGTCCATCCCCTGGCTCAAGCAGGAGACCTTAAAGCATTTCAGACAAAGGGCTTTCCAATCTCTTCTTGAAAACCTCCAGTAATGAGGGAGGGAGGGAGGGAGGGAGGGAAGGAAGGAAGGGAGGAAGGAAGGAAGGAAGGAAGGAAGGAAGGAAGGAAGGACAACAGAGTTGGACCTTGGAAGTCTTTTAGTCCATCCCCTGGCTCAAGCAGGAGACCTTAAAGCATTTCAGACAAATGACTCTCCAATCTCTTCTTGAAAACCTCCAGTGATGAGGGAGGGAGGGAAAGGAAGGAAGGAAGGAAGGAAGGAAGGAAGGAAGGAAGGAAGGAAGGAAGGAAGGAAGGAAGGAAGGAAGGAAGGAAGGAAGGAAGGAATAGCAGAACAACAGAGTTCGACCTTGGAGGTCTTCTAGTCCATCCCCTGCTCAAGCAGGAGACCCTATACCACTCTGGACCAATGATTGTCCAATTTATTTTCTATGGAGATTCTCAGCCATCCAGGTCATGGTTATCTCAAAGGTGTTTTTTCCACAAGGCAACTGGACTTTCTTGGTTTTTTTTTCCCTTTGAAAACGTTTCACTTCTCCTCTAAGAAGCTTCTTCAGTTTGAAGAAGATGAAGAACTGAAGAAGCTTCTTGGATGAAAAGCAAAACTTTAAAAAAAAAAAACCCAAGAAAATCCAGTTGCATTTTGGAAAAGTAGCTTTGGGATGTCCAGTCTCTTCTTGAAAACCTCCAGTGATGAAGCACCCACAATTTCGGAAGGCAAGTTATTCCACTGGTTAACTGTCTTCACGGCCAGGAGGTTTCTCCTGATTTCTAGAAGTTGCTTCTCCCCTTGATCAGTTTCCATCCGTTGCTTCTTGTCCTGCCCTCAGATGCTTTGGGGAACAAGTTGACCTCCTCCTCTTTGTGGCAATCCTTCAAATGGCAGCCAGTTGCTTGGCCACCATCCCTTTGCCACCATGTCTGTAGGCAACAGCCTTGAGAGAAAGGGTGGAAGAGATCCCTGCTGCGTCCCAAGCACCGGCAGGTATTTCCCTGCTCTGCTGGCTCAGCCGTGTCCAACCTTCCGAAATGGCATGGCTACCCTGATCATTTGCCCAAGTTCCCACTCCCAGATTCAGCCTCTGGATAGGCAGGACTCACGGAGAGAATCTTGTCCATATCTCGCGTTGCTTCCTAAAGGTCTACCCAAACTCTCCTTGCCGACACCCATAGAATCAAAATCAAGTGAAGCCTTAGTACTGTTTTATAAAGCCTTAGTAAGGCCACCCCTGGAATACTGCATCCTGTTTTGGTCATTGCGATATATAAAAAAATGTTGAGACTTTGGAAAAAGTGCAGAGAAGAGCAACTAAGGTGATTAAAGGCCTGCAGACGAAAACGTATGAAAAACAGTTGCAGGAATTGGGAATGGCCAGTCTAGAGAAAAGAAAGACTAGGGGGGGGAGATGATAGCAGGATTCCAATATTTGAGGGGCTGCCCCAAAGAAGGCGGGGGTCAACTTATTTTCCAAAGCACCAGAAGGCAGGACAAGAAGCAATGGATGGAAACTGATTAAGGAGAGAAGCAACCTGGAATTAAGGAGAAATTTCCCAACAGTGAGAACAATTAACCAATGGAACAGCTTTGCCTTCAGATGTTATGGGTTCTTCATCACTGGAGGTATTTAAGAAGAGACTGGACAGCCACTTGTCTGAAATGGTATAGGGTCTCCTGCTTGAGCAGAGCAGGCTGGACTAAAAGACCTCCAAGGTCCCTTCCAGCTCTAGATAGATCAGTGGTTCTCAACCTGTGGGTCGGGACCCCATTTGGGGTCGAACGACCATTTCACGGGGGTCGCCAAACAAGGCTGTCCGCCATTTTTTCCCCTTTTTCTTTGGCCATGCCCCTGGCACCCGGTGATATATAAGTGGTTAGGGGTCACCACAACATGGGGAACTGTATTATGGGGTCGCGGCATTAGAAAGGTTGAGAACCACTGAGATAGATAGATAGATAGATAGATAGATAGATAGATAGATAGATAGATAGATAGATAGATAACCTTTATTGTCATTTTTTTTACTGTGGGCACAATGGCACACATTAAAATTGAAATTTAGTTGCTTGCTCTCAAGTGTACACAACACACATTTAAACATACTACAAACAGCATATGTATAGACCAGTGGTGGCGAACCTATGGCACGGGTGCCAGAGGCGGCACTCAGATCCCTCTCTGTGCGCACGCGCGCCATCGCCCCAGTCCTAGCTGGGTTTTATAAAACCTTTTCGCTTTAGGCCTCCGCTGCTGTGTGCAAAAAAAAAAAAAAAGGTTCAGTCAATTTCAACTTCTCGGGGGGGGGAAAAAAAAAGATCTTGCAAAGTTGGAATTGATTGATTGAACTTTTTAGTCCCACCCAGTCTGCCGTTACCACTGCAGCCACGCCCACCAAATGGGCCACGCCCACCCAATGAGCTACGCCCACCCAATGGGCCATGCCCACCCGGCACCCGACGATGCATAAGTGGGTTTTGGGTTGCAGTTTGGGCACTCGGTCTCTAAAAGGCTCGCCATCACTGGTATAGACTTACACCCTTATATATAAGCAACATATATTAATATTAATCACTGTCCATCTTAAATACATAACAGAAGGAGGAAGTTTAGAGTTTACAAGATTGATACTGTAGGGAAGAAAATATTGTATTCTGATTCTCTCTGATTCTCTCTTTTGCCAAGCTCCAGAGGTTTTCCCTCCCCACCCTTCAGCCTTCCCGCAAAGCCTTTGATCTCACGACTTGACACCCTGTGACCTTTCCCACTGCTCCACAGCCTCTGCCTGGAGAAAGGGGCAGGCGGTGGAGGCGGGGAAGCCATCTCCAGCCTCAGCCAGGACGGTCTGCTGATTCTCCCCTTCCTGAAGCTTCCACCCTCGCCTTCCTAAGAGCAACCCCAACTTCTCCAGTTAAAGCCAACTGTGGAACAAGTTGAGGCAGCTCCTGTCAGACTGTCAATCAGGTTTAATTAAGATTCGCTTGGCTTATCTGGTTCCCTTAAGCAAGATAGAATTTGCAACTGTCCCTCTCCACGGGGAGGGCCCCAAGAGCGAGCTGCCGGGAAAACTCACAGCTCCAATTTTTCCTAACAGAACAGACCACTGAGCTGTATAAAACCCATCTTTATCAGCCCTGGTACGACTGCCATCTTGATTTTTTTTTTTTTTTGACCACCCCCTTTAGACACCGTGCCTCGATTCAAGAAATACACTTCAGCTGGAAAAATTCCCCATCGGCAAACAAATAACACTAAAGAGGAGGAAGGCTTTGGAGAAAACATCTGCAGAAGAGCATCTCTCCATCTATGACCCCACCAGGAAGGTCCACCTGCCAGCAATCTGCAAGCCCAAGGATCAAGGTTAGAATTCAGAATAACAGAATAACAGAAAGGGATCTTGGAGGTCTTCTAGGACAGGGATAGGCAACCTTGGCTCTTTTATGACTCGTGGACTTCAACTCCCAGAATTCCTGAGCCAGCATGGCTCAGCTTGGAAACCTCTCCCTTTCCCCTCAGCATGGCTGGCTCAGGAATTCTGGGAGTTGAAGTCCACGAGTCATAAAAGAGCCAAGGTTGCCTAGCCCTGTTCTAGTCCAACCCCGTTTGACCAGGAGACTCTATACCATTTTAGACAGGTTTTCTTAAAACCCTCCAGAGATGAAGCAACCACAACTTCTGGTGGCAAGTTGTTCGGCTGATTAATTGTTCTCACTGTTAGGAAGTTTCTCCTTAATTCCAGGTGGCTTCTCTCCTTGATTAGTTTTCATCCATTTGTTTCTTGTCCTGCCTTCAGGTGCTTTGGAAAACAAGTTGACCCCCCCTCTTCTTTGTGGCAGCCCCTCAAATATTGAAACACTACTATCATGTCAACCCTAGTCCTCCTCTTTGTTAGACTAGACCAGTGGTGGCGAACCTATGGCACGGGTGCCAGAGGCGGCACTCGGAGCCCTCTCTGTGGGCACATGTGCCATTACCCCAGCCTTGCCTCCCTCTGTGACCCCCTCCTCACCAGCAGCCCTCCTGGAGAAGAGTTGCCCCCGAGCATGGCCCACGTGGAGCAGTGCAGCCAAGGACATGGCAGTCAGGCAGCATAGACAAGACTGCCCTCATGTCCCATTGCGTACAGTTGATGCTGCGGGGCGTGGGCAGAGGGCGTGGCTGCCATGGCGCTGCTGGGTGATCTGCGGTGGGCCCTGGAGGTGGTGAATGGCCCTGCGGGCAGGTGGGGTGGGAGTGGGGTGGGGGCGGGGCAGAGGGTGGAGTGGGGGCGGGGCCAGTTTTGGGGCACTCGGTCTCTAAAAGGTTCGCCATCACTGGACTAGACATTCCCAGTTCCCACAACCGTTCTTTATGTGTTTTAGCCAGCAGCCCCCTAATCATCTTTGCTGCTCTTCTCTGCACCCTTTCTAGAGTCTCAACAGCAACAATTTGTGTTCAAGAACATGTCTTCCCTACCTCACCCCCTCAAATCACAGTTCTACTGTAGTACACAAGATATCTGCTCTGATCTTCAGTTCTTGAGCATGCTCACTTCTAACATTCAGGGTGAATGCCTCTAAGAGACTAATCAGGACAGAAGGACGAGGCCTTATTTCCAAAATTTCCTGTGCACTTTGTTCTGGTTGATTAGTGTTTCTGCCAGTGAATTTCACTAATTGATTATTCCAATAAAATTTAAGTCCCAACGCCATTTCTAGGAACGAACTTTTAAGAAATTTACATTCTACTCCATCAAAGGAGATTAGGATTTTCCTGTGTCTAGCATATTAAGTTCTCTTCTAATTGAATCAGATGTGTTCCTTTTAAGCTTGGAGATTACATGCACAACCTCACACTTATTTGTTTATAAAGTTTTAAAGCAGGGGTCTTCAAAAGTTGGCCCTTTTATGACCTGTGGACTTCAACTACCAGAATTCCTCAGCCAGCATGCCTGGTTGGGGGAATTCTGGGAGTTGAAGTCCACAAGTCATAAAAGGGCCAAGTTTGAGGACCTCTGTTTTAAAGCATACTTAGTAAACTAGGAATATAGCTTCTTATTTTGAGTTCAACAATGCCGTACAACTCTGATTATTTATTCAGGTCCTCTCTTGACTTTTGGATAAATAGAAGTTTGTTTCTAACAAGCACGAAGAATGTCTATATTTGTGAGCATCTTAGTATAAATAGAGCATAGAGTTTATACTCATTAAAGCATGTTCAGACCCAAGGCTATTATAACTTGGTATTTTATTATTTTAGAAATGTAATTTTTATATTTAAAAGTTTCCTATTTAATTTTCTATTTTTACTTTTTTGAGGCTAATGCTATGCATTACGATAACTAACAATTTCAGAATTGTCAGTTATTAAATACATAAACAGAAAACTAGTATTCTATTAAAACTGGGTTTCACAAACTTTGCCCTACTGCAATAAACAATCTATGAAACTCCTCAATCAAATTAAGAATAAAATAAAAATAAAACTTCACTGAGGTTAGGATTGAAGTTGGGGAAGAACTAAGAATATATTGCTAATTTTTAAAAACTGGATTTCAATCCCTCGATGAAGTAAAAGAATGATAGAACCATACAGGCTTATAAAATCAAAGGGATAGAAATATTGGATTTCACTAACTTTTGCAGACATATCCAAAGCCTATAGATTTAGTATTAGAAGTCTGGAGATGCTGAAGAAATAAAACCATTTTTGAGAGAGGCAAATCCACATAAGCTGAGTGTTAATAGATGGCCACTATTTATCCTTGGGAGCCATAGGTCCTAAATTTTGGACATACAGGTAGTCCTTGACTTACAACAGTTCATTTAGTGATCGTTCAAAGTTACAACAGCACTGAAAATAGTGACTTATGACAATTTTTCACATAGCGGTTGCAGCATCCTCGTGGTCACCTGATCAAAATTTGGACGCTTGGCAACTGGTTCATATTTATGATGGTCGCAATGTCCCAGGGTCACGTGATCCCCTTTTGCGACCTTTTGACACGCAAAACAGGAAGCCAGATTCACTTAACAACCATGTGACTAACTGAGCAACTGCAGTGATTCACTTAACTGTGGCAGGAAAGGTTGTTGTTGTTAGTTGCGAAGTCGTGTCCGAATCATCACGACCCCATGGACAACGTTCCTCCAGGCCTTCCTGTCTTCTACCATCTTCTGGAGTCCATTTAAGCTTACACCTACTGCTTCAGTGACTCCATCCAGCCACCTCATTCTCTGTCATCTCATTCTTCTATTGCCCTCCATCTTTCCCAGCATCAGGCTCTTCTCCAGTGAGTCCTTCCTTCTCATTAGATGGCCAAAGGACTTGAGTTTCAACTTCAGGATCTGGCCTTCTAAAGAGCAGTCGGGGTTGATCTCCTCTAGGACTGACCGGTTTGATCGCCTTGCAGTCCAAGGAACTCGCAGGAGTCTTCTCCAGCACCAGAGTTCAAAGGCCTCAATTCTTTGGCGCTCAACCTATCTTATGGTCCAACTTTTACAACCATACATTGCAACTGGGAAAACCATGGCCTGGACTATACGCACTTTTGTTGGCAGGGTGAGATTGTAAAATGGGGCAAAAGCCACTTAATAACTGTCTTGTTTAGCAACAGGAATTTGGGACTGAATTGTGGACGTTAAAGTCGAAGACTATCTATATACAGATAAATGAATAAATGAAAGTGTGGAGATACTTTAAGCAAATCTACCTCCCTGAACTAGTTTGAATGTAATTACTTTTGCACCTGCCTTCATCTAAATTTTCATTAAGACACCGATTCCAACCCCTAGCCTAGCTTATATTACCCCCTCTAAATTTACTCAATTCCAGAAGTTTAAAACACTTCAGAAAAAGGAAACTTAATCCTCATTAAGGTTATATCTTGTTAACAAATATACTGTATAAACATCTATAATGGAAGCTGACAACTTTTTTCTATCATGATGGTTAACTCTTCCAGATTTTTAAAACCACGCAACTAAAACCCAGCCTTTAAACAAAAGAGAATTTTTAGCTGTGTGGTTTTAAAAATCTGTCTTTTAAGTGTCTTAAATAAAGCCATATTGCAAAGCTCTACATTGCTTAACTGGATTTATCTAGGCTTTGAGAATGAGAGGCAGGAATCTTAACTTACTCATCGTTATCCATGGTTCCAATAAAGTGTATCCTAAATAATAAGATTTCCAGAAGTTACAACTGGTCACAGCAAAGGGTGAAGTGATGTTCGGGATCTTTGGTCTGTCTTTGAATATGTCTGCCCAATCCAGGGGATTCAATGAATTAATGCAAAACCATTTTAATCATTCAATATTTCAAAAGTGGGCATTCCTGTGACCCATTCCTGAATCAGTGCCATCCAATGGAACCTCCCCCCCAATTGGATTTTTGACAGAAGAAGCAAAGAAAACAAAAACCAAGGAAACAAAGATGGTGCCTCCTTACTAAATCCATGTTATTATATTTGGATAACTCGCTTAGCTCGTCTACTAAATTAGCTCAAAGACTTTTGAACTGAGCCGCTGTAATAAAAGTTAATTAAAAACAACAACAATAATATTTTTCTGGACTTGCACAGAATACCAAATGACAAATCAATTTAAATGGGCTAACTCTCAGCCACACAAACCCTCCTCTCTCACACACACAGATCAAAGCATAGGTCTATCACCCAAGTTACTGCTCTTTAGAAGGCCAGATCCTGAAGTTGAAACTCAGGTACATTGGCCACCTAATGAGAAGGAAGGACTCACTGGAGAAGAGCCTAATGCTGGGAAAGATGGAGGGCAATAGAAGAAGGGGACGACAGAGAATGAGGTGGCTGGATGGAGTCACTGAAGCAGGAGACGTGAGCTTAAATGGACTCCAGAAGATGGTAGAGCACAGGAAGGCCTGGAGGAATGTTGTCCATGGGGTTGTGATGGGTTGGACACGACTTTGCAACGAACAACAACATCACCCAAGATTAAAACTAATCAAGTTTCACCTGTTGTGCAAATGCAGCTAGATCTCTTCCTAATCTGGTTAAGCATGTTGTAGGAGACCCTGAAGAATGAGATCCTTGGCGCTCTCTGAGCTTGGTTGTTTTCTTGCAGAGTTTTCATGACCCAACTGGGTAACTTCATCAGTGCTAGAAGGGAGGAGGGTTTGTGGAGAGGAGAAGCAGGAGCAGGAGGAGGACGGTGAAGTCCTTGGAGGGGTTTGTGGAGGAGGAGGGGTTGTCATGGAGTGGGGTTTGTGGAGAGGAGGAGGAGGAGGAGGAGGCTGACAACTGTGGGGTCCTTGGTGCTCTCTGAGCTTGGTTGATTTCTTGCAGTTCTCATGACCCAAGTAGGGAACATCATAAGTGCTAGAAGGGATAATGAGAAACTAACACCCCCCCCCCACACACATATACACTTCTAGCACTGATGATGTTGCCTAATGTTACATTTCCAAGAAAACCGCCCAGCTCAGAGAGCACCAAGGACCCCACAGTTCAACCCTGAGCTACAAAGATCCTCCTCTACTAGATCCCAAAGAATTGATCTTATCCCCTGGGTTGCTGAAAATGATTCTCTGACTCTGGCAAGGGAAGAAGAAAGGAACAAGACAGCAGCAGTGCTGGATCCTGACAGTTAACGTGCTGTGGGAGGTTTTTTTTTTAATGAGAAAAGTTGAAGTTGAGATAGGGTATGAAAAGATGTTCTGGCTAATAAAGGAGACCAATATCAAAGCCAAGGTATGTGATAAGAGACTGAGGTAAAGGTAGGCCTTGACTTACGGCCACAACTGAGCCCAAAATTTCTGTTGCTCAGCGAGATAGAAGTGAATTTGGCCCCCCTTTATGACTTTTCTTGCTACGGCTGTGGAGCAAATCACGGCAGTTATTAATTTGGAAATCCAGTTGTGAAGTGCATGTAGCTTCTCCTTTGACCTTGCTCGTCAGAAGGCTGCAAAATGAAATCATACAATGCTGGGAGTTTGCAACTTATCATAACTATGAACCAGTGGCCAAGTGTCTGAATTTTGATCGCATGACTCTGCGGATCCTGCAACAGTCCTAAGTGTGAAAAGTCACTTTTTTCAGTGCCGTTGTAACTTGATTACTAAACTAATGATTGTAAATTGAGAACTACGTATATGTGTTTTATTGGTTAGCATTTGTTAAGGCAAACCATTCCACTGATAACAGAACAACAGAGTTAGATGGGACCTTCTTCTAGTCCAACCCCTATACAATTTGAGACAAGTAGCTGTCCAGTCTCTTCTTAAAAACCACCAGTGATGGAGCACCCACAACTTCTGGAGGCAAGTCGTTCCACTGGTTAATTGTTCTCACCATCAGGAAATTTTTCCTTAGTTCTAGGTTGCTTCTCTCGTAGAGTAGAGTAGAGTAGAGTAGAATAGCAGAGTTGGAAGGGACCTTGTAGGTCATCTAGTCCAACCCCCTGCCCAAACAGGAGACCCTAAGACAGTGGTGGCGAACCTATGGCACGGGTGCCAGAGGCGGCACTCGGAGCCCTCTCGGTGGGCACACATGCTGTTGCCCCAGTCTCGCCTCCCCCCATGACCCCCTCCTCTCCAGCAGCCCCCCTGAAGGAGAGTCACCTCTGAGCGTGGCCCACATGGAGCAGCACAGCCAAGGACATGGCAGCCAGGCAATGTAGACAAGACTCTGCCCTCATGCCCCATCATGCACAGTTGATGCTGCAGGGCGTGGGCAGAGGGCGTGACCGCCATAGCACTGCTGGGCTGCCTGGGCGATTGGCGGCAGGCCCTGGAGGGAGTGGCCCTGCGAGCAGGCGGGGTGGGGGATTGGGGGGGCGGAGCAGGGGCGGGGCCAGTTTTTGGGCACTCGGTCTCTAAAAGGTTCGCCATCACTGCCCTTAGATGTGTGGCTGGCTGGGAGTGTCACTTTGGGCCTTCTGTGCAAACCGGAAGACGGCTAAACCCTGCCTGCCCCCCTCCATTGCCACCTCAAGAGAAGGCTTTGGGGCGAGAAGCAGAAGAGACCCCCCCCCTGCATACTGACATTGTTGCTTTCTATGAGCACGCCCGAGATGACTGGCTCTGCCACTTTCCTTTCACGCTTCTCTGCTCTGGGAGCCCCACTGAATTCCTGACTGTCCGGCTGTCCCTCGGCTTTCCATTCTGCCAAGGAAACCCATTTACACGCCTGTCTCTCCCATTTCCCATCAAGTCCTCCATATCCGCCTTTGGTGGAATAAGTGAATTTACTTTTAACACCTGCTTTCGGGAAGAGCCGTTAAAATAACCCATATTTCGGCAGCTCTTCTATTTCCTTTCACAGCAAGCATTAAATGCCTCTTGTATTTCTGGCATGGGCCATTCCAGGATCCCGAAAAGCATGAAGACCACCAATGGGGGGGGGCTCCTTTCTTCCCCCAGAAGGACCCTTCTCATTTACTTTTCGCTTACAGAAAATTTCGTGTCATGGTTTGACTCTGACGGGATTTGGGTATGTTTTCTCTCTCTCTTTTTTTTTTTTTTTAGATACGGTGCTAATCTTTTCTTGGGACTGTGCAGAATCCCTTGGGTTGTTTGTCATCCCGTTAAGCATTCGGATCTTTATTGCTCAAGAGCTGCCACTGAGCTGTTTGCTTTTAATTTGTGTCCTTATAAAATATAATGTGATCTTTGCAGGAGGGGATGTGTAAGAAGAGGCTGGCAAAGGATCCTTTCCTGGGATGCTGCTTGTTGTATCTGAGCTTCAGAGGCAGGATCCTTGTCTCTGCTTGGTGTTTTTTCTCCTTTCAATCAGTCCCTCCTAGTATGGGCTCCTCCTGGCCACTTCCCTGCACAACCAGAGGCAAACTCTCCTGACCAGTAACCAGCCAGGACACAGTGAAGGCCTCCTTGTTTCATTTATTGCAACAAGCGGGCAGAGAAGCCACCAAGGTTTGGCTCTCTCCAAAGTCCATCATCTCAAATCAACACCTTTATATATTCCCTGCACTGGCAGTCCATCCCTCCTCGTGCTCTCTTGGCTGAGGTACTATGAGGTTACACTCTCTCTGACCACCTGCTACATATTTCCTGCTACCATCCTCAAACATACTAAATCAGTGGTTCTCAACCTTTTTAATGCTGTGACCCCCAACCGGTCGTAAGTGGAGGACTACTCAACCGGTCATAAGTCGAGGACTACTCAACTGGTGCAGCACCGTTTGCAGAATGGGACTTTTGGCAGGCTCAGCAGGGCAAAGACAGCCTGGACAATTCCTATTGGCTTTTGAAAGTCAGTAGAATTAGACTCTATTCAAGAGAGTCTATTCTATTGGCTTTCAAAAGCCAATAGAATAAAAGGGAGTAGCACAGCTAAGGGGGAAAAAATGGCGGACTGCGTTGTTTGGTGACCCCCGTGAAATGGTCGTTCGACCCCAAATGGGGTCCCGACCCACAGGTTGAGAACCACTGTACTAAATCGTACATTTCATGTGCATTTAAATGAGCAGACAACATATGCCAGGTGTGTCAGATAATATTCAACAGTCTTTTGAGCATGCTCCGTTAGCTCGTTTTGGAATTCCTGGTTATTTTATGGATCCTTAGAACAACAGGTTCTTTTGCTGTTATTCCATTAATTTTAGTTTTCCTGTTATTCAGTTCATTTTAGTTTTGTCTTCCCTGTTTTTCAATTCAGTTTTGTTTTTACCTTTAAGGTAGCTATTTCCTCTTACAGCTATTTCCTCTTACAATTTTAAATTTTGAAGACCTTTCACTTACTCCTATCATTCCTGCCAGGGATATTCAGAAATGAAGGCCTGGAGTACAAAAAGCAACATTTCTTCTTCTTCTCTCTCTCTTTTTAAAATAGTTTTATGTTATGTTAAAAAAAAAAAAGCAATTTCCTGCCACTTCTGCGCTGCAAAGAGACCATTTTGTTTCTCTTGGAGTTAGTCTACTTGAAACCAAGATAAGGCTCTCAAATGTTCTTTGTTGAGCGTCTCTTGAAACTTTTATATCTCTGCTCCCCCCCCCACGCCCACCACCCACCCCTCTTGGTCCCTTCCCTATTTGTCTTGTTTGCTAGACAGTACAATCCTGCAGGGCAGTCATGCAATTAAAATGATCTATATCGTAATGAATATTTATCCCTGCAACTCAGCTAAACTTAGCGGCCACAAAGCAGCAAATAGTTGTCTGCAGAGTAGGAAGCCAACACTTGGCCCCACTGAAAAAAAGAAGTGAGCCGATGCCCAGCTTTGTAAAGCCTGCTTACTCACAGGTAAGCACAGTCAGGACAACGCCCTAACCGAGGTTACACCAGCAACACATATAGCCAGAGACTTTAGCCAGGCTTACATACGATCAGCAAGGTATCTAACAAAAGGAGCCAGTGGTGGGATTCAAATATGTAAAAAACCGGTTCTCTGTGTGGATGCCACTTCCGGAAGTCTATTCTGGGCCTGGGCAACAAAAAATTAGTTACTGGTTCTGCAAAATATGTGTGAACTGGCTGAATCCCACCACTGAAAGGAGCCCTATCTAACAAAATGAAATCCAATGGTGAGAAAAGTAAGAATTTGTACTAAGGCAGTGGTTCTCAACCTGTGGGTCGGGACCCCATTTGGGGTCGAACGACCATTTCACGGGGGTCGCCAAACAACGCAGTCCGCCATTTTTTCCCCCTTTTCCTTAGCTGTGCTACTCCCTTTTATTCTATTGGCTTTTGAAAGCCAATAGAATAGACTCTCTTGAATAGAGTCTAATTCTATTGGCTTTCAAAAGCTAATAGGAATTGTTCAGGCTCTCTCTGCCCTGCTGAGCCCGCCAAAAGTCCCATTCTGCAAACGGTGCTGCACCAGTTGAGTAGTCCTCGACTTACGACTGGTTGGGGGTCGCGGCATTAAAAAGGTTGAGAACCACTGCACTAAGGTAAGAAAAAAACACAAATGATACCTGGCTCGATAGCAGTAACTGCGAGAGGGACCTTGGAGTCCTACTGGACGATCATTTAAACATGAGCCAGCCATGTGTGGCACCAGCCAAAGAAGCTAATACTATCCTCGGTTGTATAAACAGAAGCATAGAATCAAAATCATGTGAAGCCTTAGTACCGCTTTATAAAAATTTAGTAAGGCCACACCTGGAATGCAGCATCCAGTTTTGGTCACCACATTACAAAAAAGATGTTGAGACTTTGGAAAAAAAGTGCAGAGAAGAGCATCTAAGACAGAGATCCCCAACCAGGGACCGGTTCCGTGTACAGAGAGTTTTCTGCAGACTGGAGAGTGCCTGGTTTTGTGTGCTGCCTGCATCTCATGGATGGGGCTTTGCTTGTTTGTGCAGACCAGTTGCTGGGGGTTGGGGACCCCTGATCTAAGACGATTAAAGGCCTGGACACAAAAACATATGAACAACATTTGCAGGAATTGAGTATGGCCAGTTTAGAGAAAAGAAGGACTAGGGATGACATAATAACAGTATTCCAGTATCTGAGGGGCTGCCATAAAGAAGAGGGGGGTCCACCTATTCTCCAAAGCACCTGAAGGCAGAACAAGAAGCAACGGATGGAAACTAATCAAGGAGAGAAGCAACCTAGAACTAAGGAGAAATTTCCTGACAGTGAGAACGATTAACCAGTGGAACAGCTTACCTCCTGAATTTGTGAATGCTCCAACACTGGAGGTTTTCAAGAAGAGATTGGACAGCCATTTTTCTGCAATGGTATAGTTTCCTGTCTGAGCAGGGGGTTGGACTAGAAGACCTCCAAGGTCCCTTCCAACTTTGTTATTTTCTTAAATTCTGTATTTCCTATCAAAGGAATAAATCATCACATGGTGCTCATATCCAATTTTTGGTTCATCAAGTAGTAGCTGCTTTAGATGTGGAATAAATTGAATGAATAAATAAATCCAACCACAGCTCTCATTGCCTGCTCAGCAGAAGGATAAACAGTCATCCGGAGCAATTTTAAAAACATTACCCAGTTTATGAGTGTTTCTACCAGTAGAGACAGTCCTCAGCTTAATAACCACAATGGGGACCAGAATTTCCATGGCTAACCAAGGCAGTTGTTAAATGAGTCACGCCTCATTTTATGACCTTTTTAACCACAGTCATTAAGCAAATCACTGCAGTTGTGAAATGAACCAAGGGGTCATTAAGCGAATCCAGCTTCTCCCATTGACTTAGCTGGTCTGCAACCAGATTGGGAAGGTTGTAAATGACAATCAGGTGATCCGGGGATGCTCAGCCGTCAAAAGTTCATGCCAGTTGCCAAGCCCTCAAATTCTGATCACGTGACCCCCCTGTAATGCTTTTAAGTGCAAGGGTCATCAATCCTTTTATTTCTGTGCTGTCGTAACCCTGAACAGTCGCTAGGCAAATAAGTCAAGGACTACCTGTAGAGATAATCAAGCCCAACATTTCCATGGTTAAGCAATATTAAGCGAGTTTTGCCCCATTTTGCGACCTTTTTGCCACAGCTGCTAAGTGAATCTCTGCGGTGGTTAAGTTAGCCACATGGTCGTTAAGTGAAACTGGATTCTCCATTGACTCTAACTGGTCAGAAGGTCATGAAAAGGGGTCACGTGACCCCAGGACGCTGCTACCATCATAAATTCAGATCCATTGATAAGCGTCTGAATTTTTTTCACATGACTGGGAAAGGGGGCGGGAGCTGCAATGTTCATAAGTGTGCAAAACAGTCAGGCATCCCGTTGAAACTTTGGTCACTAAATAAAAAGTTGTAAGTCGAGGGCTTGTGATTGTGTATTGTGACTCCCCCAGCAGTGAAAACAAAGACTCTAAGATGTGGGGAGAGGGGGTCCACCCTTGCTATGAATAGCCACTGGTCAGAGATGGTCTATTTTGGGATTCCAGCGCCCAGCAAGGGGTTGGACTAGATCAGTGGTTCTCAACCTTTTTAATGCCGTGACCCCCAACCGGTCGTAAGTCGAGGACTACTCAACTGGTGCAGCACCGTTTGCAGAATGGGACTTCTGGTGGGCTCAGCAGGGCAGAGACAGCCTGGACAATTCCTATTGGCTTTTGAAAGCCAAGAGAATTAGACTCTATTCAAGAGAGTCTATCCTATTGGCTTTCAAAAGCCAATAGAATAAAAGAGAGTAGCACAGCTAAGGAAAAGGGGAAAAAAATGGCGGACTGCATTGTTTGGAGACCCCCGTGAAATGGTCGTTCGACCCCAAATGGGGTCCCGACCCACAGGTTGAGAACCACTGGACTAGATGGTCTCAAGGGTCTTTGGCAGCTCTCCTGCCTCACCAGTTCAGTCTTGGCATGCAAAAAGAAAAGATGGTGTCTTTGAGTCCTCCTTTAATCCAGAGGTTGGCAACCCTGAGGCTGCAGCTGTCTTTGGCATGGGAAGCTGGCAAGGGTGCCCTATATGCCTCCCTTCTAGAGAAAAACACCACGGGATTTTCCGGTGGGCCGAATCCGGCTGCCTCTGCACCACATTTCTGCAAACAGGCCCCGTTAAACATCTGAATTAGTTTCCCTTTGACAGAGAAATGTTCCCAGGCATTGAAATTGCTCAATATTTTTGTTTGCAACGGGGGAACGCGCTGGATCATAAAAGCGATGATCTACGCGGTGGGATTTACAGGCTTCTTTCTTTTCCGCGTCTCCTTGTTGTATTATAGATGGGCGGCTTACATGGTTACACTCGCTCATTTCAGCGGTGTCAATATTTGTGTAACGCCGAAAAGATTCATTGGATACTTGTATTTTGTTTGGTTCCGAGAATTACTCTCCGAGCGCTATTGAGTCTTGTTTGCTTGCTTAATAAAGGGTGCAGATGTGCTCGGGAGCAGGGGCGTTTCTGCTGTATTCTATTTATTTTCATTTATTGAATTTATTTTGCCGCCCATCTCGTGACGAAACCACTCTGCCCGGCTTCCAGCCTTAAAGCATGAAAATCCTAACAAATAAATATTTTTAAAAGAATGAAAATAGAATAGGTCACTGCCTGTTAAGCCCCCCCCCCACCTTTAACGCTGGCCCCCCCTTCCAACCCTTTCTGTCTCAACCCTTCCAACCAGATAAACTACAAAGTGGAAAAATGAGATCCAAACCGTATTGCAAAACAGAAGATGCTCAAGGCTTTGATGTTCTCCTTAGCGCCAGGTGAATACAGGAAGTCCTTGACTTAAAGCTGCTTGTTTAATGACCATTTGTAGTTACAATGGCACGGGGGGGGGCGCAAGTGACTTAGGAGCAGTCCTCGCCTTTACAACTGTCGTAGCCTCCCCACAGCCCTGGGATCAAAATTTGGGCATTTGGCAATCAACACATATTTGCAACGATTGCCGCCTCCCAAGATCATGACCTTCCCAGCTTGCTTCCAATAAACAAAGCCAATGAGGGAAGCTGGATTTGTTTAATTACCGTGTGATTTGCTTAACGACTGCAGTGCTGTGCTTAACAACCATGGGGGGAGGAAGGTTGCAAAATCAGGCCTGACTCACTCAATGCCTGAATTGTTGCAACAGAAATGCTGATCCCAGCTGCAGTCATAAGCCAAAGACTACTTCTAGCTCCCCAGTCATTGAGGAAAGTACTCTGCATGTGGGCCAGAGACTCTGGCTCCATCCCTACTGGGATGTAGGTGGGCCATGCAGGAAGGGTCAATTCTTCTGCAAATCTCTCTTTGCAGAACCCTCTCCCCCCCACCCCGCCTGGAGAGAGGCTGCTGGCCCTCCCCACCGCTGTCAATTCTCTCCTGCTCTGGCTCCTGATTTATTTATACCGTGACCATCTCTGCAAGATCCAGGTCCATTAGAGAAATTAAAATGAACAATTGCCAGCAGCCAGCATAGATCAGCCGTCTCGGCATTATCTCCTTTCCAAACTCTTAAGAGATAAATGTCCTTTGGCAACCATCCCAGCCGGCAAAATGGGGGTTGGAGACAATCAGCCAGTCGCACAGAGACCCTTCTAAGCTGCAGCTGAGGAGTGTCCATGACATCATGTCCCATCAGATCTATGGGGGGGGGGGAGAGGCTGTGGAAAAACCATCTCCGTGCTCTACAGGGGTTAAAGACCCTATCCCAGATGGGGTACAGAAGCAGCAACCCACCCACCCATCCATCCCTGGTCCATGATCCTCCTTGGGTCTTTCAGAATGAACCATCGTGGGATCTAAGTCACGTATGACCACTCTTGGAATAATTGGCATCCAGTTTTGGTCGCCACAATATAAGAAAAGGTGTTGAGACTCTAGAAAGAGGGCAGAGCAGAGCAACAAAGATGATTAGGGAACTGGAGGCTAAAACATATGAAGAACGGTTGCTGGAAATGGGGATGTCTAGTTTAATGAAAAGAAGGAGTAAGGGAGACACGATAGCAGTCATCCAATATTTCAGGGGTTGCCACAAAGAAGGAGGGGGGTCAAGCTATTCTCCAAAGCACCTGAAGGCAGGACAAGAAGTAATGGATGGAAACTAATCAAGGAGAGAAGCAATTCCTGGAATTAAGGGGAAATCCCCAAGATCAGTGTTAGTACCACTTTATAATGCCTTGCTAAGATCACACTTGGAATATTGCATCGTTTTGCTCATCATGATATAAAAAAATGTTGAGACTCTAGAAAGTGTGCAAAGAAAAACAACAAAGATGATTAGGGAGCTGGAGGCTAAAACATATAAAGAACAGTTGCTGGAATTGGGTATGTCTAGTCTAATAAACAGAAAACCAACCTAGAACTAAGGAGAAATTTCCTGACTGTTGGAACAATTAAACAGTGGAGCGACTTGCCTCCCAAAGTTGTGTGTGCTCCAATACTGAGAGTTTTCAAGAAGAGATAGAATAGAATTGAGCTGGAAGGGACCTTAGAGGTCTTCTAGTCCAGCCTCCTGCTCAAGGAGGAGAACCTACACCATTTCAGACAAGTGACTGTTTAGCCTCTTTTTAAAAACCTCCAGTGATGGAGTGGCCATGATTTCTGGAGGCAACTTCTGTTCTACTGGTTAATTGTCCTCACTGTCAGGAAGTTTCTCCTTAATTCCAGGTTGCTTCTCTCTTTGATCAGTTTCCAACTATTGTTTCTTGTCCTGCCCTCTGGTGCTTTGGATTGGACAACCATTTGTCTGAAATGATATAGGCCAGGGGTAGGCAGCCTTGGCTCTTTTATGACTCGTGGACGTCAGCTCCCAGAATTCCTGAGCCAGCCATGCTGAGGGGAAAGGGAAAGGTTTCCAAGCTGAGTCATGCTGGTTCAGGAATTCTGGGAGTTGAAGTCCACGAGTCATAAAAGAGCCAAGGTTGCCTACCCCTGGTATAGGATTTCCTGTCTAAGCTGGGGGTTGGACTAGAGGACCTTCAAGGTCCCTTCCATCTGTTATTCTGCTGTCTTCCCTAACAATGTAAGAAAATTATCCCTGCTGATCAGACCAAGTCTCATCTGGTGCATCGTTTTGGTTCTGGTGGTGGCCAGCCAGATTCCCACGGGAAATAGATTCACTTAGCAACTCTGCTACTAACTTAGCAGCTGCAGTGATTCACTTAACAACTGCGACAAAAAAGGTCGTAAAATGGAGCAAAATTTACTGTCTCGCTTGGCAGCAGAAATTTTGGGCTCCATTGTGGTCATCTGTCAAGGATTATCTGTCCTCTGTCACGGACTATACAAAATCCAAATTCAGGAATCCTGAAGGCAAGGAACCCTCGGCTTCAAGAGGGATATTTGCTTTCTGGTTCCTCAGATCGATGGAGGCTCTAGGCAGCCTGTTCTTCTGGCTATTTCAGGGGGAAAAGAGGAGCGGAACCTCATTTGGTCTGTCTGCCTGTTTTCCTCCCGGGGCCCTTTCCCAGTCCATACCTGCCCCATGAGGAACGCCACTTTGATTCCCAGACATGAAAGGGCTGTTTTTAGCAGCAGCCGCTCCTCTGAAGTCTGGATTGGAGTTCCCGGGGCCAAAGAGCTCTGCAGAGCGCACTGAGTGAGACGCATTAGAAGCCAGAATTACCTTAATAACACATAATTGGAGGCTTGAAGGTTTTGCTGCTTGGGAAAAAAAAAAAAAAGGATGCTTGCAGATGTGACCGAGTTACCGCAGATCCAGCACTGCCCACAAAACATCTGGGTAAGCCGAGGCACGAGACATCTTGCCCTGCACGTGAGCAATCCTTTGGTTGTTGTTTTTTTTCCCTTTGAAAACATTTCGCTTCTCATCCCAGAAGCTTCTTCGGTTCCTGAAGCTTCTTCAGTTCTTCTTCGGTTCAGCTTCTGGGATGAGAAGTGGGGGGGGGGGAAACCAAGGAAAGTCCAGTTACCTTTTGGAAAAAGCATCTTCGGGACAACCCTGTGATCTGGAGGGCGGAGAATCTCCAGAGACATGGACACTTGTCACTTCCCACCCATCCAGCTGCCTCTCGGACACTTCCAGAGTGATGACTGACCACCTGCCTCTGCTGTCCACCTCAAGGCAAGGCTTTCCACGAAAGGATCTCCGTTTGGCTCCCATTTCAGAAGCAGCCTCAGAGAAAGTCCCGCAGCAAGATACAGAGGTGTTCGATTTACGACCACAATCGACACCAGAATTTCTGTTGGTAAGTGAGTCACACTTGGTTTCATGACCTTTCTTGCCATAGTTGTTAAGCGAATCGCTGCAAACCTCATTCCCTTCTAGCCCTGATGGAGTTACCTAATTGGGCAATGAAATGTCTGCAAGAAAACCACCAAGCTCAGAAAGCCCCAAGGACCCTACAGTCCTCCTCCTCCTCCTCCTCCTCCTCCTCCTGCAAACCCCATTCCCTTCTAGCACTAATGGTGTTACTTATCTGGCTAATGAAACATCTACAAGAAAACAACCCAGCTCAGAGAGCACCAAAGACCCCACAGTCCTCTTCCTCCTCCTCTCCATAAACCCCACTCCCTTCTACCACTGATGATGTTCCTTAGTTGGGTAATGAAATGTCTGCAAGTAAACAACGAAGCTCGGAGAGTACCAAGGACCCCACAGTGCTGCTGCTGCTCCTGCTGCTCCTCCTCCTCCTCTTCCTCCCCCCCCCCTTTTTCTTCTTCTCCACTGTGCAAACCCCACTCTTTTGTAGCACTGATGATGTGACTTAGGTTTGGTATTAAAACGTCTGCAAGAAAACAACCAACCTCAGAAAGCACCAAGGACCCCACACTTCAAACCTTGAGCTACAAATATTCTCTTCTATTAAAAGTATCGAAACAGCCCGACCTCCACAAGGCAGCAAGCCACAGGAAAACTCCTGGTCAAATTGGGAGCAGCTTTTTCACAGCAAGAGGTGATTTTTCCACCCCTCTCACCCAATCCTTCAGGACTCGGAGCAGGAGCTCCGCAGTTTCTCGCCCCCAAGAACTACATTTCTGACCGACACCTCTCTGAGCAAGTGCAAGATCAAATTATTTCCTGGACTTCCTCCCAACGTGATTCTGCAGTTTCATTGTCACTTCCCACCCAACACACGCTCTATCCAAACCTCCACACGCAGGCCATAAATCATCTTCTGACAGCCAACCCCCTTCGGTCACAGGAGTGCAACTCGACCCCCTGTCATAAAGCCCAGGTGTTGGCTGCCCTTGTCTGCCATTCGGCGCACTGTGTCAATCTAGCCCTCGCAGCCCCTCAAAATCCCCATTCAATCTGACAGGTAGGCTTACATAATAGCAAAATGAGGCTCAAAGCAAATTACATTCGTATTACTCAAAGATCCACCCAGCAAATGCCCACTTTGGGCATGGAAGGGACGCTGAATTAAAACTGCCCCCCCCTTCCATTCCTTCCTTTGCTGCCTATGCAGCTGAGTTGAAGGGGGGCAAAGTGTGTGTGTGTGTGTGTGTGTGTGTGTGTGTGTGTGAGAGAGAGAGAGAGAGAGAGAGAGAGAGAGAGAGAGAGAGAGAAAGAAAGGGAAACAGAAAGTAAGAGAAAGAGGGCGAAAGAGAGAAAAAGAGTGATAAAGAGAAGGAGAAAGAGAGAAAGAGAAAGAGGAGGAAAGAGGAAGGAAAGAAAGAAAGAAAGAAAGAAAGAAAGAAAGAAAGAAAGAAAGAAAGAAAAGAGAGAGGGGGGAGGGAGGGAGGGAGGAAGGAAAGAAGGAAGGAAGGAAGGAAGGAAGGAAGGAAGGAAGGAAAGGAAAGGAAAGGAAAGAAAGGAAGGAAAGGAAAGAAGGAAAGAAAGAAAGAAAGAAAGAAAGAAAGAAAGAAAGAAAGAAAGAAAGAAAGAAAGAAAGAGTTGAGGTTCTTAGGAAATATTGTCTACTCTGTCTGATTTGCAGAGCTACAATTTCGCTTTTGCGTTCCTTAAGCTTCCCTAGATGCTCTCCATAACTTGTCATTTTATCAGGTGGTCTCCCAAACTGACCAGGTCCCTCTGCTCCAATTTCTGGAATGACTCATTCAGGAACAGGTGTTTGCTACATATCTTCTGCTGTGCAAAATATACAAAGGATCCATTGCTGTGAATGCAAGAATTTCCTGGGCTAGTTCCAGAGACACCAATTTCTCCCCACGAAGGGCACAACTAGGAGCAACTGCCCACAGATTCAACAGCTGGATGACTGGCAGATAAAGTCACATGACTTGCCTTGCCTCCAGAACTTGTGGGTGCTCCATCACTGGAGGCTTTTAAGAAGAGGCTGGATGGCCATTTTTCCAGAATAGGATGTCCTGTTTGAGCAGCGGGCTGGACTAGAAGACCTCCAAGGTCCCTTCCAACTCTTGTTATTCTGACTCAACAGCCAGCTTTGCATGGGAAGCTGGTTTTCAGAGAAAGTTCCCTTTGAGATGGAAATTCAAGAGTTTTCTGGAACAAAAGGCACCTCCCACCCAAGGTACAAAAACAAGCTTGTCAAAAAATAAAAATAAAATGCTGGGAAACTATCCACCCTTGTCCTCCTTAGTAGACACGACTGGACTCTACGCACCAGAAAACATCCCCCCCCCATTTCATAACAGAAGGTTTCAACAGCAAGGCCAAACCCCTTCCACACTCAGTAGTGGTCCTTGACTCACAATCTTTCATTTAGTGGCCGTTCAAAATTATTAAAAGGAAAATGATTTATAACCGTTTTTCACACTTATGACTCCATAGTCCCGTAATGAAAATCCAGGCACTTGGCAACTGACTCATATTTATGATGATCAGGGTGTCCCAGGGTCACAAGAGACAAGCAAAATCACTGGGGAAGCCAGGTTTGCTTAACCATCATGTCACAAAAATTATATGAAATACAAAAAGAGCCGCAAAAATTGGATAAAATTATACATGGAACATGTTATGTCCCGAGCCTTGCAAACGGGCTCGGGGCGTTTGCACTCCCGCGCAGGTGCAAGCTGCCCGGGACCAGACAGGCTGTCGCCAGCGCCTGTGCGCATGCGCGGGTGCTGGCACGGGAAAAGTAACACATTGACCCGGGAATTGCCTATATAAGAGGCTGGGAGCTTTTGGGCATTGCTGAAGCCTTCACCTGTAAGCTGAACACAGAATAAAAGAAAACCTGAGAACTACAACTGCTTCTCGTGTCTGCTTTTCGCCAAGGACTCAACAGAACAGAAATAAAATTAATTAGCAGTTTATACAAATACCTATTGAGATATAAAATGGAAGACGAGGTTGTCAAAGACACGATGATTAGATGGGCAAAAAATTTTGGATATGATATAGAATTGGAGAAATGGGAAAAAATATGGGAAATAAACATAAAATTGACTATGTCAGCGGCATTCAAGGAAAAGCAGTTGAAGGTGTTTTACAGATGGCATCTTCCACCAGCAAAGCTTGCCAAGATGTTCCAGAACAATTCGCCAACATGTTGGAAGTGTAAAAAAGTACGTGGAACATATTATCATTTATGGTGGACATGCCCAGCTGCGAAAAAATACTGGACTAAAATAAGAAGATGGATGGAAGAAATAATAGAGCAACCCATAGACTGGATACCAGAGATCTTTTTGCTGGATATTTTAAACAGAAAATATAGTAAAGAAATACAGTTCTTAATTCTACACATAACAACGGCAGCAATAGTATACGCACAGTTCTGGAAAAATGAGAATATACCATTAGAGGAAGAAGTGATAAGAAAAATCCTGGACTGTGCTGAGATGGACAAATTAATAAAAGAGATAAAAGAAAAGGAAGACACAGAGTACTATCTAATGTGGAATAAGTGGTACGATTGGTTGGAGACTAGAAATAATAGAAGAGAATAAATGTGGAAAGGTCAAAAGTGGAAAATGTGTGTATAATAATGTATAGTAATAATAATATGTATTATTTTTAGTATGAAGTATAGTATGAAGGAAGAAAAATGTAAACAAGAAACAACGGGACAACAAGGACAAATATATCTAAAGAAGAATAAGGGGGTAAAATGTAAATAATAGAAAATTACTGTTACGAAATTGCTGTTAAAAAAAAAGGAGGAGTATACACTGTATATTATGTTTTGTTGTTTTAAAAAATAAAAAAAAACAAAAAAACAATCATGTCACTAACTTAACAATTGCAGTGATTCACTTAACAACTGTGGCAAGAAAGGCAGTAAAAAGGAGCAAAGCTCGCTTAACATCTGTCTTGCTTAGCAATGGAATTTTTGGGCTCAGTTGTGGTCGTAAGTTGAGGACTTCTTGTAGTAATCCTCAAATAGGGCATAGAAGCCAGCTTCCTGCCTGCATCCTCAAGAAGGAGCTGGCGACCACACGGCCTGCCTGGTGGTTTTGCAAAAATTTATTCAGCAGCCGCTCACACCCAACCAAAGCCATAATAGGGGGTGGTCTACTTGTGGCTTAGGGTGTTGTATCAACCCAAAGCTTGTTGCTGGTGAACCATAATTTGCAGTTTATCACTTTTGAAGTCAACTGAGGTTTCAGCATCAAAAGGTGGCCTAGCCCAATGTGGGAGGCCACCAGTTCCTCTCTGATCTCTTCTCCATCTTCCATTCCTTACCCCCAAATCCATCTGCCTCAGTTTCCAAAGGATTTAGACTTGCTGTGGGGGCTGTACAGGCAGTCCTTGACTTACAACCGTTTGCTTAATGACCGTTCAAAGTGACAACAGCACTGAAATAAAGTGACTTATGACTGGTTTTCACACTTAGGACCGTTGCAGTATCCCCATGATCAGAATTCAGATGCACAGCAACTGCCTTGCGTTTATGACAAGTTGCAGTGCCCTGAGATCACGTGATCCCCTTTTGTGACCTTCTGACAAGCAAAAGTCAATGGGGAAGCCAGATACACTTAACAATCATTTGACCTGAGCAGAGGGTTGGACTAGAAGACCTCTAAGGTCTTTTCCAACTCTGTTATTCTACTTCAGGTTCTACTCTACTTTAAGTTTATGACTTACTTAACAACTGCAGGGATTCAGTTAACAACCATGGTTGGAAAGTTTGTAAAATGGGGCAAAACGCACTTAGCAAATATCTTGCTTAGCAATGGAAATTTTGGACTCAGTTGTGGTCCTAAGTCGAGGACTGTCATTAGGGTTAGTCATGAGTCTTTCAACCACACTGAGGGGACGTCTCCAGGCAGAGCTCCGTTGCATGGCATCTGATGCAAGTATGCATGTATGCGGCATCTTCACACATGTTTTGTCATTGACTTTCTCCTGTCCTCCATTTCCCCCATCTGTGGAGTACATGAACAGAACTTTGCTCCTAAAACAACCTAATTTTCCAAGATGTTGGAACATTTAACGGGAAGAGGGGGGGGGAGATTGCATGCTTTCCATTTATGCAAGCATTTTCTGTATCCAGCCTTACAAATTTCAAGATCATGAGAAATATTTGTAGCGCTTTATGATACCTTGGTGAGACCACACTTGGAATATTGCATCCAGTGTGGTTGCCACGATATAAAAAAAAGATGTTGAGATACTGGAAAGAGTGCAGAAAAGAGCAACAAAGATGATGAGAGGCCTGGAGGCTAAAACATATGAAAAATGGTTGCAGGATTTGGCTTTGTTCAGTCTAGTGCAGGGGTAGGCAACCTTGGCTATTTTATGACTCTTGGACTTCAACTCTCAGAATTCCTGAGCAAGCCATGCTGAGGGGAAAAGGAGAGGTTTCCAAGCTGAGCCATGCTGACTCAGGAATTCTGGGAGTTGAAGTCCACGAGTAATAAAGCAGCCCAGGCCCAGGCCAGGGGTAACCTTGGCTCTTTTATGACTCGTGGACTTCAACTCCCAGAATTCCTGAACCAGCATGGCTCAGCTTGGAAACCTCTCCTTTCCCCCTCAGCGTGGCTGGCTCAGGAATTCTGGGAGTTGAAGTCCAGGAGTCATAAAGCGGCCTAGGCCCAGGCAAGAAGTAGGCAACCTTGGCTCTTTTATGACTCGTGGACTTCAACTCCCAGAATTCCTGAGCCAGCCACGCTGAGGGGAAAGGGAGAGGTTTCCAAGCAGAGCCATGCTGGCTCAGGAATTCTGGGAGTTGAAGTCCACGAGTCATAAAAGAGCCAAGGTTGCCTACCCCTGATCTAGTGAAAAGGACATGGGTGACCTGAGTATTTCAATATTTGAAGGGCTGCCAGAAAGAAGAGGGGGATCAACTATTCCCCAAAGCGCCAGAAGGCAGGACAAGAAGCAACGGATGGAAACTAATCAAGGAGAGACTCAACCTAGAACTAAGGAGAAATTTCCTGACAAGGAGAACAACTAACCAGTGGAACGGAAGCTGCCTCCAGAAATTGTGGGTGTTCCATCACTGGAGGTTTTCAAGAAAAGACTAGACAACCCTTCACCTAGAAATGGTATAGGGCAGAGGTCCCCAGCCTTTTGGGCACCAGGGACCGATTCCACGGAGAAAGGTTTTTCCACAGATCGGTGAGTGCATGGTTTTGTGTGCTGCCTGCATCCCATGGATGGGGCTTTGTTTGTTTGTGTGGACCAGTTGCTGGCATGCCGTGGCCCGGTACCGGTCCATGGACTGGGGGTTGGGAACCCCTGCTATAGGGTCTTAAGCTATAGAAGACCTCCAAGGTCCCCTCCACCTTCGTTATTATTCTGTAAATTTCAGCTCCTCTAAAGCAGTGGTTCTCAACCTTTTTAATGCCGCGACCCCCAACCAGTCGTAAGTCGAGGACTACCCAACTGGTCGTAAGTCGAGGACTGCCCAACCAGTTGTAAGTCGAGGACTTTCCCTGCCCGGGAGCGCCGCCCATGCGCGGTGCCGCTCCCTGCACCGGCCGAGGCGTAGCTGGCAAGCGGCAGAGACGGTGCAGGCCGACCACCGGCTGGGCCACCAGCTGGCCCAGCCCAAGGGAGGTAAGGCACCCGCCGGGCCCCACACGCGCCAGCAACCATCCCTGTGCCCGCCGGCCTCCCACCTCCCACCCCTGGCCCTCTTTTACTTACATTTTTAATAGTTGCTCAGCAGGGAGGGGTGGAAACTTCCAGACAGCTCGCCTTCGCTGCAGACAACTTGCAGCACCGTTTGCAGAATGGGACTTTTGGCGAGCTCAGCAGGGCAGAGACAGCCTGGACAATTCCTATTGGCTTTTGAAAGCCAATAGAATTAGACTCTATTCAAGAGAGTCTATTCTATTGGCTTTCAAAAGCCAATAGAATAAAAGGGAGTAGCACAGCTAAGGAAAAGGGGAAAAAAATGGCAGACTGCGTTGTTTGGCGACCCCCGTGAAATGGTCATTCGACCCCAAATGGGGTCCCGACCCACAGGTTGAGAACCGCTGCTCTAAAGGATTGAGACTTTCACAACTAATTTTAATCCCGGCCACCTACTGCTTTTCCTCACCATTCTGTTTCTTGATTGACTATAACTGTAACACTAACTGTTAGCGGCACTATGGATGCCAGGCCTATTCGAGGTGTACAAAGAAAGGACCGCTTGCCAACAACTAAAAAGCTGACTCAGGTTCACCAGCATGGTTGCCAATCCTTCTGGTTTCTCTCAAGCATTTAAAACTATTTCTAGCCTCACATGTGCATTCAATGGTGCAATTGTTCCCCATCTCTCCCTTTCAAAGTAGATTCAGAGAGCTGGGCTGCATTAACAGAGGGATAGGATCAAGATCACGTGAAGTATTAATACCACTTTACAAGGCCTTGGTAAGGCCACACTAGGAATACTGCATCCAGTTTTGGTCACCACGATGTAAAAAAGATGTTGAGACTCTAGAAAGAGTACAGAGAAGAGCAACAAATAGGATGAGAGGTCTGGAGGCTAAAACATATAAGGAACGGTTGCTGGAATTGGGTTTGTCTGGTTTAATGAAGAGAAGGACGAGGGGGGACATGATAGCAGTGTTCGAATATCTCAGGGGCTGCCCCAAAGAAGAGGGAGTCAAGCTATTCTCCAAAGCACTTGAAGGCAGGACAAGAAGCAATGGATGGAAACTAATCAAGGAGAGAAGCAACCTAGAACTAAGGAGAAATATCCTGACAGTGAGAACAATTAACCAGTGGAACAACCTGCCTCCAGAAGCGGTGAATGCTCCAACACTGGAAGTTTTTAAGAAGAAACTGGACAGCCATTTGTCTGAAATGGTATAGGGTTTCCTGTCTGAGCAGGGACTTTATCATCATTATTATTATTACCAAGGCACTGTAGAGTGGATGAAGGTTTTGAGGCTGGGACAGACCCTTTCAAGCTGCAGGTCTTATGACTGGACGACTTGGGGAGGCCTCACCCCAAAGTGACCCCATCTTCGGGATTGTGCAAAGAATATCTGAAGAGCATAGAGCAGCGAAAGAAACTTTTTGCAGATCAAAAGAGTATGGAAAGGTTTTGCATAATTAGGAAGGTCTAAAAGCTGTATTTCCCAAACATGGGGGCTTTAAGAGGTGTGGACTTCAACTCCCAGAATTCCCCAGCCAGCTTTGCTGGCTGGGGAATTCTGGGAGTTGAAGTCCACACCTCTTAAAGCCACCAAGTTTGAGAACACTTTTATAAAAACATACTAGACCACAAGACTGCTCACACTCCTAGCCACCTTCAAAAGCTGCTATCGAATTACTACGTTGACATACATTAAATGCACGATCAGAGAGTAGGCATATGAATCAGATTTGATTTTAATGCAATGCAATTCAATTCAAATCAATACACAGGAAGGAAAGCAAGTGCTTTTTGTTCTTGCCTTGCTTATTAGATAAATAGATAACCTTTATTGTCGTTTTTTTTTTTTACTGTGGGCACCATGGTACACATTAAAAATGAAATTTAGTTGCTTGCTCTCAAGAGTGTACACATGCATAACACGCATTTAAAACATACTATGTACATAACATATGCATCGACCTACACCCTTACATATAAGTAACATATAAATATTAATCAATGTACACATTGAATACATAATGGCAGGAGGGACTACATTACATTATATTATGGGGGCGGTCTCTGCAGATTGTCCTAGTGACCAAAGTTGTAAGGGCACTGAAAAAAGCGACATGACAGTTTGTGTGTCAGGTGATCAAAATTTGGATGCTTGGCAACTGGCATGTATTTATGCCGGTTGCAGTGTCTGGGGGTGTCCTGTGATTCCCCCCTTTTTTTTGCTCTTTCATATCTGATAAAATAAGATAACCTTTATTGTCATTTTTTTTTACTGTGGGCACAATGGCACACATCAAAAATGAAATTTAGTTGCCCGCTCTCAAAGTGAAACACATACATGACGCACACCTAAACATACTATGAATGTATGTATAGACCCACATCCCTACATATACGTAGCAAATATATATTAAATACTGTCCATCTTGAATATATAACGGAAGGAGGAAGCTAGAGAGTTCCTCAAGGTTAATGCTATATGGAATGAAACTATGGCTGAATCTGGATGTTCTGCTTCGGATACCACGAAGCCCCCTCCTCCCAGAGAGTAACAAGGAGAACAGGTCATGAAGAGGATGTGTGTTGACTCTAGCAGGGGAAAATATACCCCCTTCGGAATGGGTTCGCAACTTGGGTGTCCTCCTTGATCCACAGCTGAAATTGGAACATCATTTGACGGCTGTGGCTGGGAGGACCTTTGCACAAGTTCGTCTGTTGCACCAGTTGCGACCCTACCTGGACCAGGAGGCTCTCCTTACAGTCACTCATGCCCTTGTCACCTCACGTCTGGACTACTGCAACGCGCTCTACATGGGGCTACCCTTGAAAAGTATTCGGAGACTACAGTTGGTCCAGAATGCAGCCGCGCAAGTGATAGTGGGTGCTCCTCGGTACACCCACGTTACACCTATCCTCCGTGAGCTGCACTGGTTGCCTATTGGTCTCCGGGTCCAATTCAAGGTGTTGGTTATTACCTTTAAAGCTCTATATGGCTCAGGGCCAGGCTATTTGCGAGACCGCCTATTACCTCATAGTTCCTCCCGTCGGCCAAGCAGTGCCATTTGGCGGGGCCGCGGGGGAGGGCTTTCTCTGTGATGGTGCCCACGTCTTGGAATCAGCTCCCCCCGGAGATTAGGACCGCTCCCACCCTGTTGGTTTTCCGCAAGCTGCTTAAGACCTGGCTTTTCCGGCAGGCCTGGGGTTTATAAAATCTGACCCCTGGATGAATGTTATTGTATTGTTTGTTTGTTAAGTTATGTTGTGTTTTTATTGTAAACCGCCCGGAGTCCTGCGGGAGTGGGGCGGTCTATAAATTTTAATAAATAAAATAAATAAATAAATAGTGTACAAGATAATCTTACGGACCCTGCTCAAGCAGCACTTCTGTGCTATGTCCTGGATGGGAGGGAGGGAGCTGCCAATGATCTTTTCGGCCATCCTCACCACTCTCTGCACCGCCTTCCTGTCTGAAGCAGGGATGCTTCCAAACCAGACTGTGATGCTGTATGACAGGATGCTCTCGATCGTCCCCCTGTAGAAAGTGGTCAGGACAGGGGAAGGAAGACGTGCTTTTCTCAGGCGGCGCAGAAAATGCAGGCGCTGCTGTGCCCGCTTTACCGGTTTCTCACTGTTGAGTGACCAAGTCTCACTGTTGAGCTACTCGTTAGCTGCACACTCAGGAATTTGACGCTGGTAACCAAAGTCAATGGGGAGGCCCGATCCATTTAACAACTGTGTTGTTAATTTAACAACCAGAAGGGTTCACTTAGCAATTGTGGCAGGAAAGGTCACAAAATGGGGCAAAACTTACTTAACACCTGTTTTGTTTTGCTTTGCAATGGAAATGTTGAGCTCAGCTGTGGATGTAAGTCAAGCTGTATTGATCTCGGCTGCACCCATCATCCTGCAGCTCACAAATGTCCTAAAAAAATTTCCTTACGTTTACAGTTCCGGAAGGGTGATCTCACCCTCAGATCGGATGTAAGGCAGCTGGATGGGGGAAAAAAAAAAACACCACCGGATTAAAAACGCTTTTGATCTGAATCCAGCTAAGCTCTAGAGTTAGTGTAAGGCTTGGCGTGCCAGGGGTGTTAGCTTATTTCCTAAAAGAAACCAAGGTTCTAGTCCTTCTGGAAGAAAGAGAGCCTTTTGTACATATACTGACAACAAACAGGCAGCTCCCACAAGCTTCAAAGGAGGGTCAGTTATTGGAAAATTGACACAAAGCTTTAAAGGCAACGTCTGTAAATGAACCGCAGTTATCATAGGTCGTCCTTGACTTACAACCACAATTCAGAGCAGAATTTCCATTGTTAAGCGGGATGGTTGTTAAGTGAGTTTTGCCCTAATTTACAACCTTTCTCGCCACAGTTGTTACCTGAATCCCTGCAGTTATTAAGTTAATAACACGATTGTGAAGTGAATCTGGCTTCCCCATTGACTTTGCTTGCCAGAAGGTCACAAAAGGGGATCACGTGACCCCTGGGACATTTCAACCGTCATAAATATGAGTCAGTTGCCAAGCGTTTGAATTTTGATCACGTGACCAGAGGGATACTACAACGGTCCTAAGGGTGAAAAATGGCCATTAAGTCATGCTTTTTCAATGCCGTTGTCACTTCGAATGGTCGTAAATACATGTTGGTTGCCAAGTGCTCAGATTCTGATCACATGACGGGGGGAAGTTGCAACGTCATAAGTGTGAGGACAGGTTGCAAGTCCCTTGTTTTGGTGCCTTTGGAACTTCAAATGGTGGCTGGTTATACAGTTGTAAGTCAAGGAGTATTCATTTTTTAATTTTATTTTATTTATCTTAGGTAATTTATATAGCCGCCTACTCACTCACAGGAGACTCGAGGCGGCTTGCAGACAATAAAACACCATGTAGAAGAAATTAAAATAATAAAATAATCATAAAATAACAACCCCACACTCCCTCTCGATGGCAACACACACATTCATGCCAGCCATTTAATGGGCTCCATCTGCTGGCAGAACCACATTTTCAGAAAGAGGGTCAGAGTGGGGGGAACAGTCTAATTTCCAGAAGGATGATGTTCCAGAGGGAGGGAGCCACCACAGAGGAGGCCCTTCTTCAAGATCCCGCCAGATGCATCTCCTTAGGGAATGGGACCCGCAACATTCCTTGCCTCCTTGCTCTGGTGGGTCGGGTGGATGTGACCGGCAAGAGATGGTCCTTCAGACAACCTGCTCCCAAGCCGTGATCAACCAGCCCCTTGAATTGCACCCGGAAGCAGATCGGCAACCAATGCAGCTCCCGTAGGAGAGATCACCCGTGTGCACACCTGCGTCTGCAGAAAACCATACGGGCCACTGCATTTTGCACAGACTGGAGGTTCCGGATGCTTTTCAAGGGCAGCCCCATGTAGAGCACATGAATGACTATGAGTAGGGTACCTGTGCAAAGGAATACTCTCCCCCCCCTTCCCCAGGGCTGAAAAAAATAAAATAAAGAATGTTTATGATTTGGAATGCTTTACAAAAAATGTAAATGAAAAAAGACACACATTTCAAGCATGCAAGTGGAAAAGGACTCCAAAGAGTTCAAGGCAGGTGAAATCTAGTCAAGAAAAGCACCATTTCCTTAGTGGCTCAAATTAAGGAGCTGTTTATTTCATTACAGCTAGTTGCGAGATCAAACACACCTGCTCTTCACCCACCTTTTCCAGAATGCAAGAAAAGGCACCCCCGTTTTTGTTTTTTTTGCTGATAGCAAAGTTCCAACAAAAATGAATTTTTTGCGTGATTCATTCCTTATTTTGGTGTATCATCTTCATGAAAACTTCTAAAGGAAACCATAAAAAACTAATGCAAACTAAGGTGAAGTAAGGAGTAAAGAGGAGAAAGCAATCCATGAAAAAGCAAAAAAGGGAGAAGAAAATAAAAGTTGAAGAAACACAGAAGAGAAAGGACAAAAGATAGAAAGAAGTGGCTTCTGATATTCTTCCCAGCAAGATAAATATGTATTTGACCTCTCTCGCTAAAGTTATGCCCCATTACTCTTCCTTCTATAATTTATAGAAAATTAATTATCAAAACTGTAAATCACAAGGTCAATTCCCCCCCCCCATTTTTACACAAAGTCCATAACAGCCTCCCGATCACCAATAAATGTAGATCGTGTCTTTTCTCCAATCAAAGAAGTCGATTGATCCATTTCAGCTTCACCAACCAGAGCGGGTCGTGTCAAATCCTTCTCTTTCATTCCAAGCGGCTTTTCCAAAAGCCACAGACCTGAAGCCCACAGTAATTGGCCTTCCTGCAAGGCAGGGACATGTCAGCCAGGGCACAAGGACATTCATTAAACAGCCTTGCCTACGCAAGAGACAATCATTTCTAGCCCTTTTTGAAGAGCAGGTGGGGGGAAAAGAGACTGCTGTAATTGCATTCTCAATTTCAGAACAGAAGAGAATAATTGGAAGGGACTTTGGAGATCTTCTAGTCCAACCCCCTGCTCAAGCAGGAATCCCTATCCCACGTCAGACAAATGGCTGTCCAGACTCTTCTTAAAAACCTCCAGTGTTGGAGCACCCACAACTTCAGGAGGGAAGCTATTTCACTGGTTAATTAAGGAACGGTGTTTTCAGCTTCTCTAAGTGTAAGACTTTAGTTTTGTCTACACTGAATTTCATTTTGTTAGATAGGGCCCAGGGTTCAAGTCTGTCAAGATACATCTGGATCTTGAGCCTAACATCAAGGGCGTTGGCTATTCCTGCCGGCTTAGTATCATCTGCAAATTTGATGAGTTCCCCTTCCATTCCCTCATCCAAGTTGTTTATAATTGTAAGTCGAGGACTACCTGTATCATCCAAGAACTAGCACCAAGCTCCTTATTGCAGAAAAGCTAAGAAAATGTTAGAAAAGGATTACAGTGACTGCTGGGTGTGAAACCTGAGCTCCATTGATAGTGATAGACGATAGCAGCTTTCCAATATTTGAGGGGCTGCCTCGGAGAAGAGGATTTCAACCTATTCACCAAAGGACCTGAAGAAGGCAGGACAAGAAGCAACGGATGGAAACTAATCAAGGAGAAGCAACCTGGAACTAAGGAGAAATTTCCTGATAGTGAGAACAATTAATCTGTAGAATAACTTGCCTCCAGAAGTTTTGGGTGCTCCAACACTGGAGATCTTTAAGAAGAAATTGGACAACCATTTGTCTGACATGGAATAGGGATTCCTGCTTGATCAGGGGGTTGGACTAGAAGACCTCCAAGGTCCCTTCCAATTCTATTATTCTGTTACTCTGTTGTGTCTGCTGGTCTTGATTGGCTTTGGCGCAGGCTAGGATCTGTTTTGGGGACCAAGAGGGGGGAGGGAGGTCTTCTCCTCCCTTGCCTGGATCTCCTCCCAGTCTGGAATCAACCTGCGGGAGACAGGTGCCATCCACCTCCTTGGTATCCTTTGAGTGGATCGAACCCACTCTGGCAGCCCAAGAAGAGGTTTTAAAGCATATGCAGAAGTCTCTTGCAACCGTGAGGGGTGCCAGAGGAGTCTAGCAGAGTGTCATTACCACTTCAGGAAGGAGAATGGGCTGCAGTCCCCCTCCCCAATTACCATCATCAGTTTCTAAGCAATGAAAGGCCAGTTCCTCCAGGGATACATCAAGTTTCTCTTCTGAAGCAATCGTGGCTAATGGCAGGGCATTATCAGATTGTGGCTAATCTCAGAGCATTATCAGATTAACAACTGCCAATCTCCTAAAACAGGTATTGAAAAATGAAAGATACCTCGGGCATCAGGCAAGGCACCATGGCTCTTATCTCCTTCTCATGGACTTCTGCACCCCACACTCTAACCCCAACCCAGCACAGAGAACTCGCCAGCTCTGAGTTCAAAGGAAGGCTGGACTTGTAATATGAGCCCATCAGCTAGACTGCTTGAGCCAGTTAGAGTTAGGGGCCCTTCACAAGAAGAGAGAATTAGGGGACTAGAGGCTAAAACATAGGAACAACAGTTGCAGGAATTGGGTATATTTAGTTAAATGAAAAAAAGGACTAGAAGTGACATGACAGCAATCTTCCAACATTTGAGGGGCTGCGCCAAAGAAGAGGGGGCCAACCTATTCTCCAAAGCAGGGCTTTTCAACCTTTTCACCCATTGTACCACTTTTAGGATATGGCAACATCCGAGTACCACCAGTCGCCTAGCAAGGTGTCAAAAACTTGACCCCCCCCCAAAAAGGAAAAAAGTGATAAAGTACAGGTAGTCGTCGACTTACAACAGTTCGCTTAGTGACTGTTCGAAGTTACAATGGCACTGAAAAAAGTGCCCCCCAAGCCACAGCCGAGCAAGACACCTGCCTGCCCATCCTCCTGTCCGAGGTTTTCATTGTTGTGAGCATTTCTGTTGAGGATTGACAGCAGGGGGGGGTTATCCCCCCTCCCATCTGCTGGGTGGTTGCAGCAGGTTTTGGTCACTTCACATGACCCTGGGACACTGTGACTGCCATAAATATGAATCAGTTGCCAAGCATCTGAATGTAAATTACAAGACCCTGGAGATGCTGCAACATTCCAGCTGATGGGTGCTTCTTCAGGGCTCAGCAGAAGCATCAGGATCAGTGCTGAGCTCCAGCTGGAGCTCGGCGCTGATCCTGGCGCTTCCACTGAGCCCTGACAGCCCTGCAGCTCCAGCCATCTCTCGCACAGGCTTGTGCGGTGCTGCCACCGGTTCAGCTCATTCCCCTCCCCCACTACCACTTTTCTAGGATGGTTGTGTACCACCTGCCAGGTGCCAATGTACCACAGGTGGTACCCGTACCACTGGTTGAAAAGCCCTGCTCCAAAGCACCAAAGCACCTAGAATGAAGGAGAAATTTCCTGATAGTTGGACCAATTAACCAGTGTAACTGCTTGCCTCCTTGTGGGTGCTCCATCACTGGAGGTTTATAAGAAGAGATTGGACAAGCATTTGTCTGAATTGGTATAGGGCAGGGGTAGGCAACCTTGGCTCTTTTATGACTCGTGGACTTCAATTCTGGCTCAGGAATTCTGGGAGGTGAAGCCCAGAAGTTATAAAAGAGCCAAGATTGCCTACCCCTGGTATTGGGTCTCCTGCTTGAGCAGGGGTTGGACTAGAAGACCTCCAAGGTCCCTTCCAAGTCTCTTATTCTGTTCTACTGTTCTGTTCGACTGAGAAGACCAAATGAGACCCTCTCAGAATCAGATGCTGTCATTGGCTGGCAGAGAGATGCCCATGACCAGAGAGGACCATCAAAGAGGAGGGATGCATGGGGGAAAAAAAACCCAGACCCACATTAAGCCATGATGGCTTAAGTAGAACCTCCATGTTTAGAGAGCAGCTCTTCTCGGGCTGATTGCTGTTTTAACCAACAGTGCGTCTTCTTGTTCCCTCTATCCCTGTTTAAAGACCCAGGCAAGAGAGGGAGAGAGACAGCAGGTGCTTTTCAACTAGCTTTCTCCACTCCCAGTAGCTCTGGGGCTCCGGATGCCCAACTTCCGAGCCCCCAGGCTGCATTAGCACCACACATTGCTGGATGAGGTCACTCTTCCCCTGCCCCTCCCAGCAGCAGCTCTGGATGGGAAGCTGTTTCCTGTATCCTTAATTGAGGTTGACGAGGGAAGGCAAACGGCGGAGCAGGTTAAAGGCCGCCATCACGAGGAGTATCTTGGAGGAGTAGCCAAAGGTCCTTGCCTCTAGACCCTGCTTCAGTCTAAAAACAACTGACTACCTCTTTTTTCCTAGGAGCGACAGAGAGGAAGAGCACCATTCGGATAATAGTTTAATTAATTGCAGACAAAACAGCGGTGCAATTAAAGACTTAATGTCCTATAAACATGCCAGTCTTCTATTTCGGGCTGTCATTACCCGCTTCTTTTAAGAAAAAGGCAGGCTGCGGACGTGTCTCCTAGCAGCCACCATGACGTCAAAAGGATGACGGGTGCAGCGTGGTGTCATCGGGTACATGATGCCATGCTGCCCGTGGCCTCACTGCACCCGCGGACAGGTGCTCAGGGCAGCCTGGCTGAGCAGAGACGGGCTGCTGAGGGAGCCAACAGAGATCACGGTTTCCTTGGATGTAGGGTCCTTATTTACATCTATCACTCTCTCCGCTTAGCATATGAAGTGATAAACAGAAAACTGGGGGGAAAGTACAAAGATCAGAATCACAGACTAACAGAGTTGGAAGGGATCTTGGAGGTCTTCTAGTCCAACCCCCTGCTCAGGCAGGAAACCCTACAACATTTATTTTATTTATTTATTTATTTATTAGACTTATATACCGCTTTTTAAGTGCAAGCACTCTCTAAGCGGTGTACACCAGTAAGCAATGTATATATATATTTACATTGCCCAACAATCTGGGTCCTCATTTTACCTACCCCGGAAGGATGGAAGGCTGAGTCAACCTTGAGCCGGTGAGATTTGAACCGCTGACCTGCTGAACACAGTCAGCTAAAGTAGCCTGCAGTACTGCACTCTAACTGCTGCGCCACCTCGGCTCAGACAAATGGCTGTCCAGTTTCTTCTTAAGAACTTCCACTCACAACTTCAGGGGGTAAGTTGCCCATGGATTAATTGTTCTCACTGTTAGGAAATTTCTCCTTCTTTCTAGGTTGGTTTTCTCCTTGATTAGCTTCCATCCATTGTTTCTTGTCCTGTCTTCAGGTGCGTTGGAGCGTAGGTTGACCCCCCCCTTCTTTGTGGCAGCCCCTCAACTATTGGAAGATTGCTATCATGTCACCCCTAGTCCTTCTCTTCATTAAAATAGACATATCCAATTCCTGCAACCGATCTTCATATGTTTTAGCCTCCAGTCCCCTAATCATCTTTGTTGTTCTTCTCTGCACTCTTTCCAGAGTCTCAGCATCTTTTTAATATTGTGGCAACAAAGCTGGATGCAATATTTCAAGTGTGGTCTTACCAAGGCATTATAAAGTGGTATTCACACAACCTAACCAGGACACCAATCATGAAGCTACTCCAATATTGGCAATGTACCTTCTTCATGTTTAAAAAGGAAATGAATGACCAAATAAAAGGGATACCCAACGTCAGAAGTCATTGCAGAAACAATGGGCTGTTATGTACATTTCATCAAATGAAATGCACTAGAAGGCTTTCATAAGCAATAAACATGAGCCAGCAGTGCATGGCAGCAGCCAAAAAAGCCAACACAGTCCTAGGCTACATTAATAGAGGGGTAGAATCAAAATCATGTCAAGTGTTAATGCCACCGCATTAAAAAAAAAAAAAAAAGATGTTGAGACTCTGGAAAGAGTGCCGAAAAGAGCAACAAAGAGGATCAGGGGACTGGGGGATGAAACATAGAACGAATGGTTGCAGGAACTGTGTATGGCTAGTCTAGAGAAAAGAAGGACCAGGGTTGACATGATAGCACTCTTCCAACGTTTGAGGAGCTGCCCCAGAGAGGAAGGATCAACCTATTCTCCAAAGCACCTGAAGGCAGGACAAGAAGTAACAGATGGAAACTAACCCAGGAGAGAAGCAACCTAGAAGAACTAAGGAGAAATTTCCTGACAATCAGTGGAACGGTTTGCCTCCAGTGCTCCATCACTGGAGGTTTTTACGAAGAGACTGGACAATCATTTGTCTGTAATGGTATAGGCCGTTTCTTGCTTAAGCAGGGGGTTGGACTAGAAGACCTCCAAGGTCCGTTCTAACTTCGTTATTCTGTTATTTTGAGAGCCAAGGGAGACAGCCTGGCTGGACCCAGCCTTTCCTATCTTCACACAACCTTTGCAGACCAGGCTGGGTTAGGTCTCCTAGGTCTGTCAGCTGCTGATTGCTCATGCTCTGTGTTTGCCAGAGAAAGCCACCCATCCACCCCCGCATCTTTGCATGCATCAGCCGAGCAGCCAATCTCCCCTGCATCGATACTTCTCTCATCCCGTTTGGATGAGTAAAAGCAGATCAATCAAGGCAGAGGCATCCGAAAGGTTGGGATGGGGGGGGGGAGAACTGAAGGACACCTCTCTTGACTAGCGTGCACTCAGAACTGGGACAGGGCTGACCCCACCCTACAGTTGCAGACCTGGGGGTGGCTGCTTCACCCCCTGGATCCAGGCAGTTCCTGGAGAACTGCCTTGAACAGCTCAAACTTGAGATTGCAAAGATTTCGAATGACAACTTAAACACCTTGAACGGCAGAGGAATCTAGATGCACGCACACACACACACACACACACACACTCCAACAGCCTGCAATCATCCCTGCAAACACCAACAACCATTTGCCTGCACTTTTAGCTCTGCCACCCAAAGCACGTGCAGAGAGACTCACGCTGAGCAATTCGGAGAAAACGGTTCTAACAGCCAAGAGTTCCTTGCACTGAACACAGCATGTACCCCACGGCTCCGGTGCATTGTTTTGAAGATAACCTCCTCCCCCACAACCCACAACCCAGCAATCTAACCCTTGGCTGGACTTTGCCAACAGCTCCTCGAACTCACCCGCCTTGCCAGTGGGCTTGGAAGGTTCACGGCGCCCCCAGGAGGGCGGGGGTCCGCTTGCTGACGGAGGAGACAAGGAAGCCTTTGTCATGCCGGGAATGACAATAAATGTTCAGACGAGGCCATCCACCACCGCGCACCCTCCCTTCCCTGCCTGTTCAACGGCGGCACGGCAGCCAGCAACTTCGGGTTTCTGGGCACTGGCAAGGCACACGGGTGGAGCAGGCGAAGCTGTGGGGACCACAGGAGGGGAGTGGTCTGGGCCACTCGCTGGGTGAGTAAGGCAGAGTCAGGTGCCATCAGAAGCCCTGCTCTTCACAACCTCAAGAGTGCAGGGCTGGGGAACAAGCGCCAGGCCCCTGCCAGCCGAGAGGCACACTGGATATTTTGCAGCGTGCAAATCTCTCGTGGCAATGGCGAAGGAGTCCCTAAATGGCACAGCTCCAACTGGCTCCCTCAGCTCTCCTCTCTGGCCTTTCCAGCCGTGCCTCGAAAACTCTCCCTGGAACGGATCCTTGAGGTCATCCAGCCCAACCCTCCGCCTGGCGCAGGAATTCTCGTTGAAATGCCTCTGCGGAGGGTTCTGCTTGGATGAGGGGTGGTTTGCTACACCTTGCACAGAACGCTGGTCATTCCCCTGCTAACAAGCCCATATTACTGATGGCTGGGGGTGATGTACGTTGTAGTCCAAGACATGTGGAGAGGGCAGATGGGAAAGCTGGGACGAAATGTGCCGGGGAACTGTTAGCAGACATTTTGGCACTCGGGCAAGATGTCCGTCCATCCAGGTCACATACCAAGGACTGCTAGCAGGATCTGACCCACTAAATCAGGGGTCTTCAAACGTGGCCCTTTTATGACTTGTGGACTTCAACTCCCAGAATTCCTCAGCCAGCCTAGGTTGAGGTATAGAACAGGGTATAGAACAGAGGTTTTCAAACTTGGCAACTTTTAGACTTCTGGACTTCAACTCCCAGAATTCCTCAGCCAGGTATGCTGGCTGAGGAATTCTGGGAGTTGAAGTCCACAGGTCATGAAAAGGCCACATTTGAAGACCTCTGCACATAAGTCCTCGGCTTATGACCACAGCTGAGCCCAAAATTTCTGTTGCTAGGTGAAACATTTGTTAAGTGAGTCCTGCCCCATTTCACGACCTTTCCTGACACAGATGTGGAGGGAATTGCCGCCGTTGTTAAATTAATCAAATTGCTGTCAAGTGAATCCGACTTCCCCATTGACTTTGCTTATCAGAAGGTCATAAAAAGGGATCCTGTGACCCCATGACCTCTGCAGCCAGTTGCCAAGCCTCTGAATTTTGATCACGTGACCAGGGGGCTGCTACAACGGTTGTTAAGTATGAAGACTGGTCACAAGTCATATTTTTCAGGGCCGTTGTAACTTTGAATGGTCACTAAACGAACTGCTGTAAGTCGAGGATTTACCTGTACTATTGTCCCTAGTTTCTCCTGCTGTGAGACATTTCTTAGAAGGATGCAGATGTTACAGGCAGTCCTCGACTTACGACCACAATTGGGCCCTGGTTAATCAAGATAGTTGTTTCGGCGAATAGCGCCCAATTTCACAACCATTTTTGCCAAAGTTGTTATGCAAATCACTGCAGTGAAGTCCATCACACCGTCTTTAAACAAATCCAGGCTCCGCCATTAACTTTGTCTGTTGGAAGCCAGCTGTGGAAATTGTTATGTGCTGTACTGTAGATATGCAAGCCATTGACCCCCCCCCGCCCATTGTGGAGAAACTAAGTGGGCAATTCCTGTCAAGCTGAGGTGAACCCTGTCCCAACCATTTTGGCGGGAACTTTCATATTTGGGCAGCAGATTTTAGGCAGGTAATTAGATGAACACCTGAGGTCTTAAGTGTAGAAGTACGAGCCATTACCAGTCGCTAGGCCAGTTCTGTTTCTGTTACAATAAAGCAATAATAATAATAATAATAACAACAACAACAACAACAACAACAATAATAATAATAGGCGCCTTGGCTGCAATCCCAAAACAACTGGAGCACCACTTGAACACCATCATCGACATTGACAAATTCACCATTAGTCAATTGCAAAAGGCAGCCTTACTAGGAACTGCTTCCATCCTGCGACGATACCTGTAATACCATCAAACATCCACATCAGCCTATCCCAGGTCCTGGGTAAGGACTCGATAGGTAGACAAAATGCCAAATCCAGTCTGAGCATCTAGCTGACTGTGCGATGATCCATAATAATAATAATAGTAATAATAAAAGTTGGAAGTCATCTAGTCCAACCCCCTGCTCAGGCAGGAAACCCTACACCATTTCGGACAAATGGCTGTCCAGTCTCTTCTTAAAAACTTCTACTGTTGGAGCATTCACCGCTTCTGGAGGCAGGTTATTCCACTGATTAATTGTTCTAACTGTCAGGAAGTTTCTCCTTAGTTCTAGGTTGCTTCTCTCCTTGATCAGTTTCCATCCGTTGCTTCTTGTCCTTTCTTCAGGCGCTTTGGAGAATAGCTTGACTCCCTCTTCTTTGGGGCAGCCCCTGAGATACTGGAATGCTGCTATCATGTCCCCCCTCGTCCTTCTCTTCATTAAACTAGACATACCCAATTCCAGCAACTGTTCCTTCTATGTTTTAGCCTCCAGTCCCCTGATCATCTTTGTTGCTCTTCTCTGCACTCTTTCTAGAGTCTCAACATCTTTTTCACATTGTGGTGACCAAAACTGGATGCAGTATTCCAAGTGTGGCCTTACTAAGGCATTGTAAAGTGGTATTAATACTTCACGTGATCTTGATTCTATCCCTCTGTTAATGCAGCCCTGCACTCTGAGTCTACTTTGAAAGGGAGAGATGGGGAACAATTTCACCATTGAATGCACATGTGAGGCTAGAAATAGTTTTAAATGCTTGAGAGAAACCAGAAGGATTGGCAACCATGCTGGTGAACCTGAGTCAGCTTTTTAGTTGCTGGCAAGCGGTCCTTTCTTTGGACACCTCGAATAGGCCTGGCATCCGTAGTGCCGCTAACGGTTAGTGTTACAGTTATAGTCAATCAAGAAACAGAACGGTGAGGAAAAGCAGTAGGTGGCCGGGATTAAAATCCCCTGAGATATTGGAAGGCTGCTATCATGTCCCCTCTTGTCCTTTTCTTCACTAAACTAGACATACCCAATTCCAGCAACCGTTCCTCATATGTTTTAGCCTCCAGTCCCCTAATCATCTTTGTTGTTCTTCTCTGCACTCTTTCTAGAGTCTCAATATCTTTTTTACATCGTGGTGACCAAAACTGGATGCAGTATTCCAAGTGTGGCCCTATACTATGACGCTGTGTCGCTCCCTGCCTATCGAAGTAACCCACTACATAAAAGAAGTCACAAATGGCGTACACGTGACTGAGAGACACTGCAACCCCCCACAAAACACATATTGGTTGCCAAATGCCCCAATTTTGATCACCTCACTTTGGGAATGCGGCAACGATGTTATGATTGCAAGTCAATGTTTTTCATTGTTGTTGTTAATATCGAACGCTCGCTAAACAAATATTTGTAACTGGAGGACTTCCTGTACGCACAGCCCAGCCAGACGCAGAGGCTCACAATCAATAAAAACAGGTCAAAAGTGATGAAGTGGCACAGCACAACCGCACCATACCAAGTGAACTCCTGGGTGAAGCCTGCTCAGGCCTGGAGCCGCTTGATGGATCTGCAACCCAACCCCAGCAAGCTTTTTTTGGAAACGGGCCAGAAAATGCATGGAAGCTGAACTGTACTGGTCAAACTGGGCAGCTGGTCTTTCGGTTGTTAATCCCCAAAATGCCATTTATTACAGCTTTCGGTTGCTTCATAATGCTCTCGCCCGCTCAGCTGGGTCACTGGATGGTTTCAGGTCACCAACTTAGTTAATTGCTGCTTTTATCCATTATTTGGGCACAAAGTCGTATTTTGTTTATTCCCCTGAGTTGTTTACAGCGGCTGACGTTGATGGAATCCTCTTGGCCCGTGTTGGAAACTGACCGAGAATGAAATGCCGGGGTTAAATCCAATGGAAGAGGGGTTAAGGGCTCCAGACTCCAAGGACTGGAAGGGACCTTGAAGGTCTTCTAGTCCAACCCCCTCCTCCAAGCAGGAGACATTTTCCCATCACAGTCTATTTTTGAAAACCTCCAGGGAAGAGTTTCCTGTCTTAGACAGTGGGTTAGACTAGGAGACCTCCAGGATTTTATGATCCTATCCTTAGATCAGCGGTTCTCAACCTGTGAGTCACGACCCCATTTGGGGTCGAATGACCATTTCACGGGGGTCGCCAAACAACGCAGTCCGCCATTTTTTCCCCCTTTTCCTTAGCTGTGCTACTCCCTTTTATATTATTGGCTTTTGAAAGCCAATAGAATAGACTCTCTTGAATAGAGTCTAATTCTATTGGCTTTCAAAAGCCAATAGGAATTGTCCAGGCTTTCTCTGCCCTGCCGAGCCCGCCAAAAGCCCCAGTCTGCAAACGGTGCTGCAAGTTGTCTGCAGCAAAGGCGAGCTGTCTGGAAATTTCCACCCCTCCCTGCTGAGCAACTACTAAAAATGTAAGTAAAAGAGGGCCAGGGGTGGGAGGTGGGAGGCCGGCGGGCGCAGGGAGGGTTGCTGGCGTGCATGGGGCCCGGTGGGTGCCTTACCTCCCTTGGGCTGGGCCAGCTGGCGGCCTAGCCGGTAGTTGGCCTGCGCCGTCTCTGCCGCTTGCCAGCTACGCCTCGGCCGGCGCAGGGGGCAGCACCATGCATGCGTGGCGCTCCCGGGCAGGTAAAGTCCTCAACTTACGACCGGTTGGGTAGTCCTCGACTTACGACCGGTTGGGTAGTCCTCGACTTACGACTGGTTGGGGTTGCAGCATTAAAAAGGTTGCGAACCACTGCCTTAGATGAAGAGGCCTTCTGAAGCCAGCCGGGGTCTCAGCTTGCTATATTTAGCCTCTCCTCCTTTGGATGCTCATAAAAAAAGTCCAGATCTCCCAGCAGACAAGGGCATTAGGACAAAATCAATAGCAATTTCGGCAGTTAAGTTCAGCCTCAGATGGTGCACAGTGAGGTTTTGAAAAGTCAGCCCTACGTCTAGTTCCCCAGATTCCTTCTTTCTTTCGTTTCTTTCTTTCTTTCTTTCTTTCTTTCTTTCTTTCTTTCTTTCTTTCTTTCTTTCTTTCTTTCTTTCTTTCTTTTTTTTTTCTTTCTTCTTCCTTCCTTTTTTCTTTCCTTTTTCTTTCTTTCTTTCTTTTTTTCCTCCCTCCTCCCTTCCTTCCTTCTTTCTCTTTCTCACATCTGTCTTTTATCTCTTTCATATAAATCTATCATCTGTCTCTTTATCATTGTAAGCCACCTAGAGTAGCCTCATGGTGAAATAGGTGGCAAATAAATTTAACAAATATATAAAATAAATATCTCTACCTCTCTCTCATCTCTCTCTCATTTACAGTATCTGTCTTCGGTCTATCATGTACAATATCTATCCACAATGTCTATCTGTATGACCATTTATCTATCTGTTTAAATTTGTCATGTATTTAAATTTATTACATAAGTATATATATATATATGCGTGCGTGCTTAGAGTCTGCCCCAAACAACAAGATAGATGATAGATAGATAGACAGACAAATAAATAGATGATAGGATAGATGATAGAGATAGATAGATGGATGGATGGATAGATAGATAGATAGATAGATAGATAGATAGATAGGTAGGTAGGTAGATAGATGATAGATAGATAGATAGATAGATAGATAGATAGATAGATAGATAGATAGATAGATGATAGGATGGATGATAGACAGACAGACAGACAGATAAATAGATGATAGGATGGATAGAGATAGATGGATGGATAGATGGATGGATAGATAGATAGATAGATAGATAGATAGATAGATAGATAGATAGATAGATAGGGCCCGTCTGCTCTCTCAACCCAGCCCATCTCACAGGGTTATGGTGGGAAAAAGAGGAATAAGGAGTATTGGTATGTTCGTCTGAAAAAAGCAGGATAAAAATCTTTTTTTAAAAAAAGGCAAAATTTTGGAACACACTGCATAAATGTTTTCCTAACTCAAAAATTGAAGCTTGTCTCCAAGACCCCCATCTCTGTCCCACCTCTGGGGATGCCCAGAGAATCCTGCTCCTTCTCTTGTTTCCCTAAATTGCCACTGCATTTTTCTGCCCAGAAAAACCCTAGACATTTTTAGAAATGCATAACTTCGTACCGTTTATTAATAGCATAACATAATTCAGTCAAACTGGATGCCTGGAACTTGCCCAAGAACAATCTCGTATAAGTTGTCGTTTCCTTTTCGTGTGTGTGTGTGTGTGTGTGTGTGTGTGTGTGTGTGTGGCTAGTTATTCGCTCAGATCCTGATCTGACAATTCCTGTCTTAACACTTTGCTGTTTTCATTCCTCTTTCTTCCCAAACTAAACAATGCAAGGAAAGCGTACACCACTCCATCCAGTTATATCGTGTAAATATTTACAAGCAGTCCAATAAAAACGAATTTCCAGTAAAAGCTATGAATATGTCTGGATGCAGAACATGTAAGCAACAATAAGTGCACTCCGCCTTCCGTCCTTCCCAGGTTGGTAAAATGAAGGCCCAGATTGTTGGGGGAAGGATACTGACATTGTAAACTGCTTAGAGAGGGCTGTAAAGCTCTATGGAGCGATAAAGGTTATCCTCGACTTACAACAGTTCATTAGTGATCGTTCAGAGTTACAACGGCACCAAAAAAAAAGCAACTTATGAGCCCTTTTCACACTTACAGCCATTGCAGCATCCCCAGGGTCACGTGATTTACATTCTGATGCTTGGCAACCGGTTCATATTTATGATCTTTGCTGTGCCCCACAGTCACGTGATCCCCTTTTGTGACCTTTTGACAAGCAAACTCCATGGGGGAGCAAGATTCACTTAACAACCGTGTTACTACTTTAACAACTAGAACTGATTCCCTTAACTAATGTGGCAAGGAAAGTTGTAAAACGGGGCAAAACACACTTAACAAATGCCTCACTTAACAACATACATTTTGGGCTCGATTGTGGTCCTAAATCGAAGACTATCTATAAGTCTAAGTGCTGTGGATATTTCTAGGGCCCTTACAGAGAAGAGCAACAAGGATGATTAGGGGGCTGGAGGCTAAAACATAGGAAGAACGGTTGCAGGAACTGGGTATGGCCAGTCTAGAGAAAAGAAGGACTAGGGCAGTGATGACGAACCTTTTAGAGACTGAGTGCCCCAAAACCGCCCCGTCCCCTGGCCCGCTCCTATCCCACCCCCTCCCCTGCCCGCTCTGCTCCACCCCAGCCCCCGCCTCGCAGGGCCACCCACCGCCTCCACGGCCCACCGATCGCCCAGTGGCCCTGCAGCGCCATGGTGGCCACACCCTCCGCTCGCGCCGTGCAGCATCATCTTCAGGCGACAGGGCATGAGGGTGGAGTCTTGTCCCTGCTGTCCTTGTCTGCCATGTGCTTCATTGCGCTGCTCTGTGCGGGCTGTGCCTGGGGGCGACTCTCCTCCAGGGGGGCTGCTGGTGAGGAGGGGGCCAAGGGGGGAGGCAGGGCTGGGGCGACAGCGCGCATGCCCACAGAGACGGCTCTGAGTGCTGCCTCTGGCATGCGTGCCATAGAGTCGCCACCACTGGACTAGGCGGACATGATAGCAGCAATCCAGCATTTGAGGTACTGCCACAAAGAAGAGGGGCATCAACCTATTCCCCAAAGCACCTGAAGGCAGGACAAGAAGGAATGGATGGAAACGCATCAAGGGGAGAGAAGCAACCTATCATTGAGAGCAATTAATCAGTGAAACGACTTGCCTCCAGAGGTTCTGGGTGCTCCAACACTGGAGGTTTTTAAAAAGGGATTGGAGAATTTGTAAGTTGAGGACTATCTATAGTCCTTAACTCTCCAATGGCTGTCCAGACAAAACATAGCTGGTACATTACAGGTAGTTCTGAATATGCAACTATTTGTTTAGTGACCGTTCAAAGTTACAACGGCACTGAAAAAAATGAGTTATGATCATTTTTCACATGTACGGCCTTTGCAGCATCCCCATGGTCACGTAATGAAAATTCAGATGCTTGGCAACTGACTTATAGTTATGACGATTGAGGTGTCCCGGGGTCACATGATCTCCTTTTGCAACCTTCTGACAAGCAAAGCCAATGGGGAAAGTCAGATTCACTAAACAACTGTGTAACTAAGTGAACGATGGTGAATCACTTAACAACTGTGGTTGAGAAAGGTTGTAAAATGGAGCGAAATTCACTTAACCTCTGTCTCGTTTAGCAATGGGAGTTTTGGGCTCAACTGTGGTCGTAAGTCAAGGATTACTGCTATCATGTCCCCCCTAGTCCTTCTTTTCTCTAGACTGGCCATTCCCAAATCCTGCAGTCATTCTTTGTATGTTTTAGTCTCCAGGCCTTGGATCGTCTTGTTTGCTCTTCTCTGCATTTTTTCCAAAGTCTCAACATCTTTTTCGTAATGTGGTGACCAAAACTGGATGCAGCCACTCTGTCGGGATGTAAAGAGTCCAGCATAAGTCTCTTTAGAGATGCCCCTTCGTTGTGGCACATGGGAACAGGCTACCTCCTGCTCTGCTCTCTCTCTCTCTCTCTCTCTCTCTGTGTGTGTGTGTGTGTGTGTGTGTGTGTTAAATTTCCCTTCCCCCTGAAAAATCTGCAAAGTGCATTTCTTTTGCCAGGATATAATCATTCATCAATTTCCTTTTATGCTTTAACTGTTTCTCCTCTATTTTCTACATTTCATTAGCTGCCCAGAGTATTCACCAGGGTAACAGGGGAAAAAAAAGTAAAGCAAATAAGTAATAAATAAAGGTAACCTTGATGTTGGGCACAGATTGCCTTTGAAGATGACGGGCCTTGCACTTGCCACAGGAATGTTCCTTAACTCCCAGGAACCCTGAGCAAGTCACCTGCTTTTTTTCCTCCCTCTAGGAAGGAAGACTAAGCTCAGCTGGTGGAAGGAAAAATAAACAGGCTTGCAAGAGGTGTTGACAGTTTCCCAATCCGTCAGAGGCAACCTGACCCAATCACAAGGTTTTCCAAGACTTTTCTTCTCAAGGATGAAGAACTATTTGACATACGAAGAACAGTTGCAGGAACTAGGCATGTCTAGTCCAGGGGTCTGCAACCTTAAACACTCAAAGAGCCACTTGGACCCATTTCCCAGAGAAAAGAAAACACTGGGAGCTGCGCACACAAGGGTAGGGAGCTTGATTAAAGAGTTTAATTAAAAAGAAAGAGGCTACTGTGCATCTCTCTGTCTCTGTCTCTCTCTCTCTCTCTTTCCTCTCCCTCTCTCCCTCTTTCCTCTTTCTCTTTCCTCTCCCTCTCTTTTTTATCTCTTTCTCTCTTTCTTTCCTCTCCCTCTCTCCCTTTCTCTCTCTTTCCTCTCTCTCTCTTTCTCTCTCTTTCCTCTCCCCCTCTCTTTCTCTTTCTCTTTCATCTCTTTTTTTCTCTCCCTCCCTCTCCCTCCCCCCTCTCTTTCTTCTCTCTCTCTCTCCCTCTCTCCCCCCTCTCTCTCCCTCTTTCTGATCTTCTGCTCATCTGGCAAGCTGGCTTCAGGATCTTCTACAACAAGCTGACACACATTATTGGGCTGGCTCTCTCCTGCCCTTCCTGCATCCTGCTGAGATGCAGCAAAGGGAGGAGCGCCGCCAAATAAGCTTGTCAGCTCGTTGGAGAACATGAGGCCACTCTCTTTTTTACAGAGAGAGAGAGAGAGAGAGAGAGAGAGAGAGAGAGAGAGGGAGGGAGGGAGGGAGAGAGAAGTGCAAGTTTGCCTCTCTGCAAATGGCAGGAGGCTGGGAGCCACAGGAGAAGGCTCAAAGAGCCCCATGCGGCTCCAGAGCCACAGATTGCTGACCCGTGGTCTAGTGCAATGAAAAGAAGGACTAGGCCAGGAAGACATGATAGCAGTCTTCCAATATTTGAGAGGCTCCTACAAAGATGAGGAGATCAATCTATTCTCCAAACCACCAAAAGGTAAGATGAGAAATAATGAATGGAAACTAACCAAGAATACCAACCTAGAATATGGAGAAATTTCCTAACAGTGAGAGCAATTAATCAATGGAATAATTTGCCTTCAGAAGTTGTAGGTGCTCCATCACTGGAGGCTTTCAAAAAGAGATTGGACAACTATTTGTCTGAAATGCTAAAAAATGCCCTGCTTGAACAGGGGGTTTGACTAGAAGACCTCCAAGATCCCTTCCAGCTCTATTATTCTATGTTCTATATAGTTCCTTTCAATGCTAACCTTTGAAGATCCCTGCAGGTGTCCTAGAATCAAGTCCAAGCTGAGGGCCACCAAGAAGGTCAGGAGAGTCCTAGATCTGGAGTTTGGTCAAGGTGCTTCAGTGTCCACTGTCCCAAAGGGGAACATTTTCCCCCTCCTGAAAAGCAACTGGTGTCTCCATTGGACAAATTCTCTCCTCCCTTGTTCAGCATTCATGTACACATTCTGGTCTGGAACTGGCAAGGATTATGGGGTTTATAAGCTCCTCAGTGCTCTCCGAATTTGGTTGTTTTCTGGCAGATGTTTCATTAACCAACTAGAACACATCATCAGTCAGGCTGAGTGTAGGTTTGCTCCTTACAGTATCCTTGATTAGGCTATTGTTTTCTACTTAAATTGTTTTTTCTGGTATTAATCCCTGTTATCTGGGTATTGCCTGCCAGAGAAAATGTGTGCTGGCCTTTTGTGTTTCTTTCTTGGGTTTTTTTTTTGTTTGTTTGTTGTCTCTTTCGAATGGTGTGTAAATGTGGTTTATTTTTATGTGTCTATTGATGGTTGATCGATCTGAATGCCAAGCTTCTGGGAAATCTACAGCATTTGGGAGAAGAGAGTTGTAGAAAATGTACAATGCTACGAGCTGTATATAAACAGCGAGCAAATTCCACATTCCCTTGCACTGATGTTACCCAGTTGGGTAATGAAACATCTGCAACAAAACAGCCAAGCTCAGAGTGGACCACAGAACCCACATTCCTCCTCCTCCTCTTCCTCTCCCTTCTAGTGCTGATGATGTTATCTAGTTTAGTCACAAAACTTTTGCAAAAAAACCCAGCAAGCTCAAAGAGTACCCCCACAGCGCGACCCTGAGCCACAAAAATTCTCTCCTATTGATTATGGAGTTTACTTCCAAGGTAGAACACACCTCAGGGTCAGAGGCCAGAGGCACCAGATTACACCTCCCATAATTCGCAGGGTCTGTGAGAGTTGCAACCGAAAGAACAGGAGGAGGACAACTGATTGGAAAAGACGAAGAGAAAGAAGCATTCAGAGCCCACCGCACCTCACATGTTTTCATATATTCCAGAGGGACAACAGTGTCTTTGAGGAGCTGCTTTGTGGCCTGGTTCAGATTCCAAACAACTCGAAGTGGAAAAGTTCAACTACCAAAAACCCAAGTCATCACAAGAGGCCAATTGACTCTTTTCTGCTTTTGGCAAATCACGAGATTAGACTGATGGTCACAACCAGGCGGGTTTTGTGAGGTTCACAGGCAATTAAAATATAATTGCATCATGACATCACACATCACTGGGGGGAGGAGGATTAAGAAAATACTGGACAGCCAGTTGTCTGAAATGGTATAAGGCAGGGGTAGGCAACCTTGGCTCTTTTATGACTCGTGGACTTCAACTCCCAGAATTCCTGAGCCAGCCATGCTGAGGGGAAAAGAAGAGGTTTCCAAGCTGAGCTGTGCCGGCTCAGGAATTCTGGGAGTTGAAGTCCACGAGTCATAAAGCGGCCTAGGCCTAGACCAGGGGTAGGCTGCCTTGGCTCTTTTATGACTCGTGGACTTCAACTCCCAGAATTCCTGAGCCAGCCATGCTGAGGGGGAAGGGAGAGGTTTCCAAGCTAAGCCATGCTGGCTCAGGAATTCTGGGAGTTGAAGTCCAGGAGTCACAAAAGAACCAAGGTCGCCTACCCCTGGTATAGGGTCTCCTGCCTGAGCAGGGGATTAGACTAGAAGACCTCCAAGATCCCCTCCAGCTTTATTCTGATTGATTGATTGGTTAACTGATTGACATCATCTCCCAAATGACATGAATTCCCTAAGCTGTATGATGTATGGGTCATCCTTGACCTACAACAACCTGTTGCTAAGCAGGATGGTTGCTAAGTGAGGTTTGCCCCATGTTACGACTTTTCTCGCCGCAGTCGTCAAGTGGATCGCTGCAGTTCTTAAATGAGCGACACGGTTCTTAAGTGAATCCGGCTTCCCCATCGACTTTGCTTGTCAGAAGGTTGCAAAAGGGGATCACGTGACCCTGGGATGCTGCGACCGTCATAAATACGAACCAGTTGCCAAGCGTCTGAATTTTGATGTTGCACCAGTCATAATTGTGAAAAACGGGTCATAAGCCGCTTTTTTCAGTGCCGTTGTAACTTTGAATGGTCACTAAACAAACTGGTGTAAATTGAGGACTACCTTTACTTGCTTTGTTGGGTTACCCCATGAGCGCCCACAAAAAAGGCCTATAGCCCCTCTACTGTCCTTCTCTTCTGAGCCATTTTCAGAGGTTACATTTCCCAAACACCCCCATCGAAAAACAGCACACGCCTTTGTCAAAGTAAGCCTTCAAGTCGGTTTATCAAATCCTAAACATTTCCAATATTTATAGACTTTCTGCTTTGCTTGGTAATTTCTCATCCGATATTTGAGCAGACTGTTAATCATATTTTCCCTGGCGGGTCTTCACAAATCAGGAGACAAGACCACATTTATCATCCATAAAATAATCCCTTTCTCTCACACCCCTTCCAAACCTTCAGAATGAAAAAAAAAAACTTTCTTAAAATACGTAGCTGCAGGTAAATAAATGCTCAAGCAGGAGAAATGTTTGCTGCCAGCCAAAATAGCAGTCAGTCCTGCCAATCTTCAGGGCAAAACACCCACAGGTCAACATCTGTATCGCCGAATGGCCTTTCTCTAAGATCTTCCCACGCTGTGATTTCGGTTCACTAACTCCCAAGAGTCCTCTTAGCCACACACCCACAACTACCGCTGTCAAACCGAGCATGCCAGCTCAGCCCAAGGTGAAGGAAGGTCCTACAACGTAGGAAACAGCCAGCAATTGGCATGCAAGGGAGACCATCCCCTCCTACACCAAAGCCAATGCAGTCCTAGGTGGCATTAACAGAGGGATAGAATCAAGATCATGTGAAGTCTTAATACCGTTTTATAATGCCTCGGTGAGATCACACTTGGAATGCTGCATCCAGTTTTGGTCACCACGATGTAAAAAGAGACATTGAGACTCTGGAAAGAGTGCAGGGAAGAGCAACAAGTATGATTAAGGAGCTTGAGACTAAAACATATGAAGAACGATTGCAGGAATTGGATATGTCTAGTTTAATGAAGAGAAGGACGAGGGGGGACATGATAGCAGCCTTCCAATATCTCAAGGACTGCCACAAAGAAGAGGGAGTCAAGCTCTTCTCCAAAGCGCCTGAAGGCAGGACAAGAAGCAATGGATGGAAACTAATTAAGGAGAGAAGCAACCTGGAACTAAGGAGAAACTTCCTGATAGTGAGAACAATTAACCAGTGGAACAACCTGTCTCCAGAAGTTGTGGGTGCTCCAACACTGGAGGCTTTTAAGAAGAGACTGGACAGCCATTACAGGTAGTTCTCGACTTACAACAATTCATTTAGTGACCGTTCAAAGTTACAATGGCATTGAATAATGTGACCTATGTCTGTTTTTCACAGTTACGACCTTTGCAGCCTCCCTATGAACATTTGTTCCAAATTCAGTTGCTTGGCAACTCGTTCATATTTGTGACCATTCCTGTATCCCAAGGTTATGCGATCCCCTTTTGCAACCTTCAAACAAGCGAAGTCAGTGGGGAAGCCAGAGTCACTTAACAACCGGGTTACTAACTTATTAACTGCAGTGACTCATTTAACAACTGTGGCAAGAAAGGTCGTAAAGTGGGGCAAAAGTAACTTAACAAATGTCTCACTTAACAACAGAAACGTTGGGCTCAACTGTGGTTGTCAGTCGAGGACTACCTGTAATCTGAAATGGTATCAATCAATCAGAACAGAGCTGAAAGGGACCCCCGGAAGTCTTCTAGTCCTACCCCCTGCTCAAGCAGGAGACTCTATAAATATGGTGCTATTTCCAGACAAGCTGGGTCTCCTGCTTGAGCAGTGGGTTGGACTAGAAGACCTCCAGGATTCCTTCTAATTCTGTTCTTGACAGAAGTGGCTTTATAGGAGTAAATGGAAGGTCTTCAAAATTTAAAATTGTAAGAGGAAGTAGCTGTAAAGAGGAAAGCTAGCTGAAAGGTAAAATTAACCAAACTGAATAACAGGAAATATTTGCAATAGTGGCAAATAGAGTTCTAAGGATCCATAAAATGACCAAGAACTCCAAGTTAACAGAGCACGGGCAATAGACTATTGAATATTATCTGACACACCTGGCATACATTGTCTGCTCATTTAAATGCACAATGCAGTGTACAATTTAGTATGTTCGGGCAGGAAATATGCAGGAGGTGATCGGAGGCCGGTACAGGGAATGTATAAAGGTGTTGATTTGAGATGATGGACTTTGGAGACAGCCAAGCCTTTATTGCAGTGGTTCTCAACCTTTTTAATGCCGCAACCCCCAACCGGTCGTAAGTCGAGGACTACTCAACCGGTCGTAAGTCGAGGACTACTCAACTGGTGCAGCACCGTTTGCAGAATGGGACTTTTGGCGGGCTCAGCAGGGCAGAGACAGCCTGGACAATTCCTATTGGCTTTTGAAAGCCAATAGAATTAGACTCTATTCAAGAGAGTCTATTCTATTGGCTTTCAAAAGCCAATAGAATAAAAGGGAGTAGCACAGCTAAGGAAAAGGGGGAAAAAATGGCGGACTGCATTGTTTGGCAACCCCCATGAAATGGTCATTCGACCCCAAATGGGGTCCCGACCCACAGGTTGAGAACCACTACTTTACTGCAATAAGTGAAATAAGGAGGCCTTCACTGTGTCCTGGCTGGTTATTGGGTCAGGTGAGTTTGCCTCATTGTGAAGGGAAGTGGGCAGGAGCTCATAACAGGTTTTAATGCCAGAGAGGGCCAGTCTGCAAAATACCCCCGGAGAGGCAGCTGGCATTCTGTGGCTTCACTTGCCTAGCTGGGAGCTTGCAAATTTGAACAGGATGCTTTAGGCAAAAGCGAAATCCATGGAAGTTTTCTTTTGGGGGGGGGGGTCGTATTTCTGCCCCCCCCTGCCCCTGCCCTGACAGTGTCACTGGCCTGCTCACAACTCAGCAAAAGGCGCTGACATCACCGCTTCTCCAACTCTGCTTCTGCATCTCATTAATGGCAAAAGCCGCCGCTTTGCTGCTTCATTAATTCAAAATGCAGGTGATCAATTCTGTTTTTTTTTTTTATTTTTATTCCGGAGCGATGATTTAAAATTTAAATATTCCTCAAGTGGCTTTTTTGTCTCTTAAAAGCCCTGCTGCAGGGGCTGCAATGCCGGAGAAGCAAAATTCTCTCCATGCTGGAAGGAGGTTAAAGAGGAATCAATATCCTCTTGAGCAGATGAAAATGCTTCCTGTGTGCCTCGGGGATGCCCGCCTGCCAGCATTAAGCCATGTACTCCCAAGGCAGAAATGTGGGAAAGCCTCCACATTCCAGGAATTTGGACAGCGCCCCTCGGGTTAAAGCTGGAGAGACCCCCACTTCTTGGCCACATCTGAGCCTGGCCGTGCACTGCTCCCCATCTCACGCTAGCCAGCTCTGCTGTTCAATCAGAATAAAGCTGGGAGGAACCTTGGAGGTCTTCCAGTCCAACCCCCTGCTCAAGCAGGAGACCCTATACCACTCCACAACAAATGGCTGTCCAGTCTCTTCTTAAAAGCCTCCAGTTATGAAGCACCAACAACTTCTAAAGGCAACCAGTATTCCATTGATTAATTGTTCTCACTGTCAGGAAATTCCTCCTTAATTCTAAGGTTGGTCTCTCCTTGATTAGTTTCCATCTTGTCCTGATTTCAGGTCTTTGGGAGAATTGGTTGAGCCCCCTCCCTCTTTTTTGTGACAGCCCCTCAAATATTGGAAGATCACCAATAGTCTTTCTTTTCGTTAAACTAGCCATACCCAAATCCTGCAATCGTTCTTCGTGTTTTAGTCTCCAGGCCTTTAACAGGCTCCAGGCACTCCATAGCCTCCTTCGTTCCATGTTCTTGCCTCCTTTTGAAAGGCAACCACAAACACACACACACACACACACACACACACACACACACACACACACGCAGGAATCCAAGAAGATGGACGGACGGCCTGCTCGGAGCTGGCAAGCAAAATGTGTGTACCCATAGTGCATCTCCAGAGGGAGCATAAAGGACGACCAACAGCAAACCTGGTGCCTGGTGAAGTTCCACACCGCCACCCCCAGAAGACCATTACCCCCCCCCCACACACACACACACATACCACCCCCAAAGCAGGCAGACACACTATCGACTCACAGTATCCTTGTCTTCTATAGATCGTGTCTAGGTTTACTGGCCCACATCCAGTCCATTATTGCAGCAACGCCAGGAATCCTGCCAAACTTGGCATCGATCCACAGCCAAGCCCCTCCCCCCTCCCCCAGTCCCAGCTCCAAATATTGCAATGTGATTAGCGCCACTCCATCCCATAATAGGAAAGCAGAGCCTTCCCTCCTTGGATTTTAAGAGGAAAGACCTGCCTGGGGATGCCCAATCTCCCCCAGACAGGATGGCTGGGAAAACCCCTGTTCCTCTTTCCACTACATATTCAAGATGGACAGTGATTAATATTTGTATATTATTTATATGTAAGGGTGTAGGTTTACACATACCTTGTACATAGCATGTTTAAATGTGAGTTATGTGTGCGCTTTTGAGAGCAAGCAGCAAAATATCATTTTTAACGTGTGCCAATGTGCCCACAGTAAAAAATGAAAATAAAGGTTATCTATTTTATTCTATTCTAATCCATGGAGTAGCCATAAAGAGCGTTTTCTCATTTGCAGAAAAAGGAGAAGAAGGTCAGCTTCTTTTTTTTTATTGAAAATTTTTAAAATTTTTACAAATAGGGAAAAGAAAAAATAAAAAACAAAAAAACAACCCTACCCAACCACCCCAACCCTCCCACTCCATCCCCCCAACCTTCCCAAAGCTGAATATAGGCTTAATTAAAATTTCTAAAAATCTTAAAAAGAAATTAAAAAAGTATAAACCATAAATATATCTAAATACATTACATAAGCTTATAAGATAATTAACCATAATATATATGTAAAAAAGAAAAGCATAAATATTAAAAAAAATGCTTAAAAAGAATAAAAGAGAAAAGGAAGAAGAAAAGATATATATATATATATATATATATATAAAAGGAAGTAAAATAAGATAAAATAAAAATAAGAAATATAAGGAAAGAGAAGAAAAAAAATACAATCTATAAAATATTAAGATTTATATATAAGTTATTGAAAAACTAAGTAATATTTTTTTAAGGGTCAGCTTCTTGAAGGCAACCAGAGGAGAGTCCTAATTTGCCTCCAGAAATTGTGGGTGCTCCAACACGGGAGGTTTTTAAGAAGAGATTGGACAGCCACTTGTCTGAAATGGTATAGGACAGTGGTGGCGAACCTGTGGCACGGGTGCCAGAGGTGGCACTCGGAGCCCTCTCTGTGGGCGCACATGCCGTTGCCCCAGCCTCACTTCTCCATGCGACCCCCTCCTCACCAGCAGCCCCCCTGGAGGAGAGTTGCCCCCAAGCATGGCCCACACAGAGCAGCGCAGCCAAGGACATGGCAGCCAGGCAGCGTAGATAAGATTCTGCCCTCATGCCCCATCACGCACAGTTATGCTGTGAGACGCGGGCAGAGGGCGTGGCTGCCATGGCGCTGCTGGGCTGCCTGGGCGATCTGCGGCGGGCCCTGGAGGTGGTGTGTGGCCCTGCGGGCAGGCAGGATGGGAGTGGAGCAGGGGCGGGGCAGGGGGTGGAGCGGGGTGGGGCCAGTTTTTGGGCACTCGGTCTCTAAAAAGTTTGCCATCACTGGTATAGGATCTCCTGCTTGAGCAGTGGGTTGGACTAGAAGTCCCTTCCAACTCTGTCATTCTTCCTTCCCAGCAGCTGTGAGATGAATCAAGCCCTGGAGGAATCCCATCCTCTCTCCACCATTTCAAGCATCCATCAGGATCTTAGCTGCAAAGCTCTCTGTGCCCCCATCAGCTCTCACGTTGGTAGCCATCAAAAGCAATCGAGAAACAACCTTCTCCCAGGTGCAAATTGTCTGAATTGAGCCCCACTTTTCAGGTATTGGGGGGGGGGGAAGGCTTCCCTCCTGGCCTTCTCCTGCTCCAGGCCCCAGATCAATACCCCACATTGGTGAGCCAAAGCTGATTACTATACATACAGAGCAGATGCCAACTGCATTTTTGCAAATGTCTATGAAGGTTCTCAGTCCTCCAGTTCCTGGTTGTCCCAAAGATGCTTTTTTCCCCCAAGAGGCAACTAAAGTTTGTTTTTCCTTGAGGACATTTCTCTTCTCATCCAAGAAGCTTCTTCAGTTCCAAGCCCATTCAGTTCTGAAGAAGCTTCTTGGATGAGAAATGAAATGTCTTTGAGAGAGAGAGAGGGAGGGAGAGAGGGAGAGAGAGAGGGAGGGAAAGAGAAAGAGGGGGGGAGGGAGAGAGAGAGGGAGAGAGAGTGGGGGGAGAGAGAGAGGGAGAGAGGGAGAGAGAGAGAACGAGAACAAGTCCAGTTGCCTTTTGAAAAAACACCCTTGGGACTTTTTGCAAGGAATTGCAAGATGCAAGGCACAATTCCAGAAGAGGAAGAGAGAGAGAGAGAAAAAAAACAACCTTGCCATTCCGAGCAGCAGGAAAACGTGCCCTTTTCAACGCCAGGATCAGCCTTGGGTCCATGCGTCCTATTTTAGAAACAGCCCGCTCAGCCAATTTTTCCTTTTGGTTTCTCGGCACCGCTCCCCTGATTTCTAAGAAACCCCATTAGTGAAATCAAACTTTCTTCTCTTAGGAAAAAAAAAAAAGCCAGCGGAGCTAAACGGCTGAGACTTTTAAGCACCGGCCCTACAAAGAAGACACCAACCAGCCCTATGAGGTCCCAGCCCATCCCCCTCCAGCCCTGGGAGGCCCTTTCTGGAAGTTGGGAAGAAAAGGATTGCCCTGTGCCACCAATTCAAAAAGGGAGCCAGCCAAAGAATCTGGATGGCCCCTTCCAAAATATTCCTGACTGCAAGGCAACGCATCTCAAAAGGCAAGTAGCCCTTGACTTACAACCACAAGGGAGTCAGGGTTGACTCTAGGCAACGGCCTGGAGGATTCAGTGTTCCTCGCTTTAAGACCACAGCCGAGCCCAACTTTTCCACTGCTAAGCAAGACGGATATGAAGTGAAGCTTGCTCCATTCAAGACCTTCCTTACCAAAGTTGTTAAGTGAATCACTGCAGTTGCTAAATTAGGAACTCGGATGTCGAGTGAATCCGGCCTCCCCATTGGCTTCGTCAGAAAGTCGCAAAAGAGGGTCACGTGACCCCAGGACACTGCAATCGTCATAAATATGAACCCAGTGGCCAAGCGTCTGAACTTTGATCACCTGACCATGGGGAGGCTGCAATGGTCGTAAGTGTGAAAAATTATCGTAAGTCACTTTTCTCAGTGCCGTTGTAACCTATTGCTCACTAAAGGAATGGCTGTAAGTTGAGGATTACCTGTCCCACGTCCGGCACCGGGAGAGCCTCAGATTTGCTGCCAGCTGCTTTGCAGCCCTGGCATTTTGCTTCCAAGTGACCCCCCCCCGTGGCTCTTGGCAAGGACCCCAATGATTTTTGCTGCACAGTCTCAGGAGGAACCCGCTAGCACCTTTCCGGCTGACACCTGAGTGAGAATGTGAGTAGCTTCCTTTGGATAAAATGAGCTTTTGCCAGTCTCCTTCTGTTGCTTTGCTACTACAGCAGACAAGCACAGCTCTCTCTCCTGCCATATTTACAACGGAGAGCTGGAGGGAGATTCCAGGAAATGGGATCTTCCTAAGCTCAAAGCTTTCTGCTCCCCAAGCCCTCAAGGGATCCAGTGGGACCGAGCTGACCTCATCGAGGCAGGCGAGGCCATGGAGAGAAATCCTGAGCTTTCTTTACCGTAGGCACCGACTGCGTGGTAGCAAATGAAAGGCTAACAGCATCCTTCAATTGGGAGACAGCCACCAAGAACCGGCAAAGTTTCCGACAAAATTTCTGCTTTGCAATTTAAGCTCTTAATCCGATCCAGAGAAGGCCCCGGGGGAGGAGGGCCCCCATCCCCATAATTCTCACAAATATCACTTCTTTGGAAAAGACCAAGCCAATCGGGAGAGCCCTAAGAATTTCTGTTTTTCAACGCAAGGCGTTTCGTTTTCTTCTCGGGTTTTCTTACAACTTTACCTTCCTGTGCAAGGCATCTGTCTTACAATGGCCTTTTTGCCTACTTCTTCTTGCAACCCATGCCTCTAACGCCAGCCTCAAAATCCCCCCACCGAATAGACCAAAAGAAAAAAAAACTAGTAACAACTGTGGAACCAAAGGGCAAGCAACAGACAGTTGAGAAGAGTCAAGAAGCACAGAGAACCTGCACTGCAAGTGAGATATTTCTAAAAACAAAATTTTTCAAGATGCCCCAAGCAGCTGCTTCTTTCTTGTTTGCTAATTGTCCGGGGGGGGGGGGGAGGGAACACCCTTCTTAGTTTATGAAATACTCCTTTGTAGTGAGACTCTGGCCTCCCCACCACCACCACCACTACCACCACCTCCACCACCATGCCCCTGGAGAACTTGGAAAGGAATAAAAACCAAGCACAAATTTTTTTGCATTTGCAGCTGCCCAGCCTGTTTTGCTCCTTAAAAGATGGGATAAAAAGAGGAGGGGGGTGGGTGAGTCTTCCCCATATTCCAGGAACCCCTTGTACCCCCAACTCTAGAATAGACAGAAGGGAGACTTGTCGTCGTGCCATTTTCTTCTCCTCCGTAAGAGAACTAAGTCGAGCTCTTCGGAGGAGCAGGTTAAACCTATCAAAGGCTCAGCTTTATTTGACTTAAATACAATATTATATCCCCAGCAACTTTTCACCAGTGCTGGTTTGTCTAAAAGGGAAATTCAGGGGAAAGGGGAGGAGGGGGCTATTCGGTCTTCTCCAACTGGCCCTTACTCTAGATAGCTCTGAAGAAAGAGCTTCTTCTGAGTAGCACCCCTCCTCATCAGCCCCCAACTTTATTAGAAGTCTTTTCTGCCAAGTCGCGACCATGAATTGGGGCGCGCGGGGGGGGGCGTTACAGTAAAGGCACCAGCCTTCCTTCCTCAGGCAACAGTGAATCTCTTTGGGGGGGGGGCGAGGGAAGGAAGCATTTATGAACAGAGACGCCTCGTTTCTCTCTGCAACGAGTATTTTCCTTGCGAAGCGGGACTCTCGAAAGCGGGGGCGCCCATCGGCTTGCCATCCGCCGGTTCTCCCCTGACCATAAGCCGGGCTGATCCGTGGCAGCTGGAAGGAGACCCGTAAGGAGAGGGATGGGGAGGGGGCATCCTCCTGCGCTGCCCCCCCCACACCATCAGCCCGCTGCATGGAGGAAACCTCCGCGACCGACGGAGCAGCGATCCACGCGTGGACTCAACGGCCCGGCGGAGGGCAGTACCGCCTTTTTTTTTTTTTGAGGGGTGGTCGCGGTTTAGCCCACCCATCTCTCTCGCCTCCTCCTCCTCCCAGCTTTTAGGAGCAATACCGGGGGAGGGGGCGCAAAAGGCGCCAGAATGGCCAAAGTCGCTTTCCTCCAGCCAGGACAGGAGGGGGGGGGGCAGAGTGTGAACCTGCTGCTGCCGCCCCCCCCCCGTTTCTCAGTCTCGCCCTCTTCCAAGGCTGACCCCCATGGCCCCCGGCGACCCCCGAGACCCCTCCCCTCCCCAAGGCGGCAAGGAGAGTCGGCCAGCCGCGGAGCCTTTCCGTCCCGGCGCAATCAAACGACCGGACGGAGATGAGGATGGGGATGGGAAGGGGGCAAAGACCCCGCAGCTACCTGACCAGAGCCGGGACCCCTCCCCATTTTGCCGCCGGGCCTCGCCGCCCCCCCCCAAGACCAAAGTTGCCTTTCGGACCTCGGCGGCAGAAGCAGGCGACTAAGCCCGGGCACCCCCACCCTATTTTGCCGCCACGCCTCGCCCTCCCTCCACCCCGGGCAAAGTTGCCGTTCTGGGCTGGGCGGGCGAAGCAGCCCGAGCAGGGGTCGCGAGAGGACGGGCGCCCCTTCCCCTGCCCGCCGCTCCGACACTCACCGCGTCCGCCCCGCGTCCACGGCGCGCCCGGCTAGCCAGCGCTCCGGCTGGCCCGCTCGCCCTGGAGATGCTCGCTCGCTGCCTCTCCTTCCCGGCGGCGGCGCTGGAGGCAGCAGCGGCGGCGGCGGTGGCGGCGGCGCCTCTCCCGCACCAGCTGCGAAGAGAGCGGCGGAGCAAGGCAGAAGCGCTTTTAAGCTCGCCCCCCCCCCAGTCCCACCCCCATGTGACCAGCCGGGCGGGCGGAGGCAGCGAGGGAGGGAGTGGAGCGGGCGGCGGCAGCCCGGCCCTTCCCCGAGCGGGACTTGGACTCGGAAGGAGCCCGCGCCCCTCACCCGACCGCCGCGGCTGCCGCCCCTGCCCAGGACCCGGAGGCAGAGCGCGGGGGCTCCTACACGGCCCCCGCTGCGGGATGACCGAGCAGCCGCGCCTCCGGCAGGTGCGCCCGGCTGGAAGGACGAGGAGAGGCGGTCGGAGGGGTCCTGCCTTGCCCGGGAGGGCCCCAGCACGGAGAGGTCGTTCCCTGCTCGGAACGCCTCGGGAGCATCTTCCCACAACCAAGACCGCTGCACGTGTGGATGGGCAGCCGCGTGGCTTTGGCCCGCGTTCTTGGCCGCGGAAGGGCGAGCAGAAGACGGCTGGGAATGCGGGCTGCGCTGACACGTGTCCGCAAGGGGCGCACGCCTCCCTGGTCCGCACGCGGCGGGCAGAGACCTTCCTGAGGCACAGGACAGCGGAGAAGCGGTGCGGCCGGTCCTCAAGTGCGCAGACAGAAGCCCAAGCGTGTAGTTCACGCGTCGACGCCTGGGCAGCAACCGGTGTCCGTCTGAACGCGCGCCTGGCCCCTCTCGGTCTTGGGAAGGCCGCTGGAGCGCGCAGGCCAGCCGGGGACCTTTGCAATCTTTGCAGCCCGCTTCTGGCAAGCAAAATCAATGCGGAAAGCCAGATTCAATTAACATCTATGTGATTCACTTAATGACTGTGTGATTCACTTAACAACCACCGTAACAATGGTTGTAGAACCAGAGCCGGTTATGGGATACCTCATTTAACAACCACACTGCTTAGCAACTGAAATCCTGGGCCCAATTATAGTTGTAAGTCAAAGTCAAGCTTTATAATTTAAAAAAAATCACAGCAAAAATCAGAGGTGGCTTTTTCGAAAGGCAGAGGGGTCTGTCTCAGAAGACCACATGATCTGCATGGCCCCCAGTACAGGTAATCCTCCACTTATGACCACAGTTGAACCCAACGTTTACATTCTCGGCACTGGCTGTCCATCCCTCCCCGTTCTCTCTTGGCTGAGGTACTATGAGGTTACACTCTCTCTGACCAAATGCTACGTATTTCCTGCTACCGTCCCCAAACATACTAAATCATACATTGCATGTGCATTTAAATGAATGGACAACGTATGCCAGGCGTGTCAGATAATATTCAATAGTCTATTGCGCATGCTCCGTTAGCTCGTTTTGGAGTTCCTGGTTATTTTATGGATCCTTAGAACAATAGGTTCTTTTGCTGCTATTCCATTAATTTTAGTTTTCCTGTTATTCAGTTCATTTTAGTTTTGTCTTCCCTGTTTTTCAATTCAGTTTTGTTTTACCTTTAAGGTAGCTATTTCCTCTTGCTGCTAATGCCTCTTACAATTTTAAATTTTGAAGACCTTTCACTTCTATCATTGCTAAGCAAGACAGTTGTTAAGTGAGTTTTGCCCCATTTTATGACTTCTTGCCACAGTTGCCAAGTGAGTCACTGCAGTTTTTAAGTTAGTTGCATGGTTGTTAAGCGAATCTGGCTTCCCCCATTCTGACATTGCTTGGCAGAAGGTCTCAAAAGAGGATCACGTGACCTCGGGACGCTGTGACCGTCATAAACATGAATCAGTTGTCAAGCATCTGAATTTTGATCACATGACCACAAGGATGCTATGACGGTCATAGGTGTGAAAAAATGGCCATTAGTCACTTTTTTCAATGTCGTTATAACTTTGAATGGTCACTAAATGAACTGTTGTAAGTCGAGGACTACCTTCTGTGTTTGTCTTGGCCTTTGAGATTGGGCCAAACCATTGCTGGGGGTGGTCTTCAGGAATGCAGAGCCCACCCACCCCCGGCCTTTCTGTAACCGCGTTGCAGGAGAGGGGCTACTCAGAACCATTTGCACAGCATTGATTACGCCTTTGTGAACTGCATTTTAATGTGGCTCCCAGCCAAACATGTCGCCAAATAAGGTTAAAACACCAATGCAACCCAGATGTAATAAAACCGGAATACATAATGTAAAATCTACAAGAAATTAAACTGGCGGCAGAATAAACCTAACGGGAGTGGAGAGACGGAGCAAAGAAAATGCTGGAAAACAAACTATTTTGCTTCCATTTAAAATATTTTGATGCGTCTTTGGGGACAGCGTTTAATAAGGGGCCCGGGGTAACAAAATAATCTTAAGGTTTTGAATGAGGAGTTCATTTCAGATGCATCCATAAACCATGGGGCTGAAATACTTCAAGATCTCGGAAAAGAGGCGGAGTATTTACAGGCGCTGTGGATGATGGGGCTTGAAGGCCACTGATTTCCTGAGAGTATGGCCTCTGCATCCTGAGGCCCACAGCGGCTGGTTCTCCAGAAACTGATATCCGAAGAATAGAATACCAGATTTGGAAGGGACCTTGGAGGTCTTCTAGTCCAACCCCCTGCTCAAGTAGGAGATCCCATACAGGTAGTCCTCGAGTTACAACAGTTCATTTAATGACCATTCAAAATTACAAGAGCACTGAAAAAATGATTTATGACCGTTTTTCACACTTACAACCATTGCAGCATCCTGTTGGTCACGTGATTGAAATTCAGACAAGCAACAGCTGACTCATATTTATGACTCAGGGTCACATGATCCCATTTTGCGACCTTCTGACAAGCAAGGTCAATGGGGAAGTCAAATTCACTTCGCAGCTGTGTGACTAACTTAACAATTGTAGTGACTCACTTAACAACTGTAGCAAGAAAGGTAGTAAAATGGGGCAACATTAACAACTGCCTCACTTAACAACAGAAATTTTGGGCTCAATTGTGCTCGTAAGTGAAAGACTACATGTAACATTCCAGCACCGCTCAACTTCTGATTAATTAACAGAATAAGTGAGTTGGAAGGGACCTTAGAGATCTTCTAATCCAGCCTCCTGTTAAAGCAGGAGAACCTATACTGTTTCAGACACATGGTTGTCCAATCTCTTCTTATGAACCTCCAGTGTTGGAGGACCCACAACTTCTGGAGACAAGTCATTCCACTGATTAATTAACAGAATAACAGAGTTGGAAGGGACCTTGGAGATCTTCTAGTCCAACCCCCTGCTCAGGCAGGAGAACTTATAGCATCCCGGACAAATGGTTGTCCAATCTCTTCTTGAAAATCTCCAATGCTGGAGCACCCACAACCAGAGAAGGCAAGCTCTTCCACTGGTTAATTGTTCTCATGCCAGGAAGTTTCTCCTTTGTTCTAGGTTGCTCTTCTCCTTGATTAATTTCCATCCGTTGCTTCTTGTCCTGATGTTTAAGCAAGTTCATTTAAGCGGAAGAGACTCTTGCATGCATCCCAGCCTGCCCTCCAGATGCACAGGTGCTGCCAGCTGACTGATAAGCTGCAAGATGCCAGTTTAATCGGGGAAGTCGCAAGTGATGGTGCCACGTTTGGCAATGCCATCTTTCTGCTCTGCAAGGCAACCACAATTGTCATGTATTTCTGATCAGTTTCCCGCTGCCTGGACTGCCCCCCTTTTTAAAATAAGGATGGGCTGGGGATGGTCAGGAGGCTTTTTATTTTTTATTTTTTTATTAAAATCTCACCTTCATTATATTTACAAATGTTTTAAGGCAGCCAGGATATGCAATACAGTTTCCTCATCTTCTTTTCCCAGGAATAACAACCCTGTGAGGTGGTTTGGGCTGGGGGAGGGGAGGGACTGGACCAAGGTTGTAAAAATGAAAAGCTACTTTGCCTTCTTTATCTTGGGGCTTGGGTGTCACTATCACCCCACACCTCACATCTATGGGGACTTTTCCCACTTCTGAATCAGGGTTCTCCATCCAGCTTTGGGAAGGTGCCAATCTCCTCTGGCATGGGCTATTCCCATTGCTGCTTCTCCCCTGCCTCTGTTACAGACTCTATTCCTGTTGACTTCAAACCTGTTTGAGGTGGTGGGTGCAAAGCCTGGCAGATTTAAGCCCCTTTCCCCCCCCCCAGGTGGCCCTGTAACAGGGTTGATGTAAACATAACCAACAGAGGAGAATATTCGTAGCTCAGGGTTGAATTGTGGGGTCCTTGGTGCTCTCTGAGATTGGTGCTTTTGCTGCAGATGTTTCATTGCCCAACTAAGTAACATCGTTAGTGGTAGAAAGGAGTGGACTTTGTGGAGAGGAGGAGGAGGAGGAGGAGGAGGAGGAGGAGGAGGAGGAGGAGGAGGAGGAGGACTGTGGGGTCCTTGGTGCTCTCTGAGCTTGGTGGTTTTCTTGTAGACATTTCATGACCCAACTAGCTAACATCATCAAGGCTAGAAGGCAATGGGGTTGGCAGAAAGGAGGAGGAGAACTATGGGTCCTTGGTGCTTACTGAGCTTGGTGGTTTTCTTGCAGACATTTCATGACCCAACTAGGTAGCCTCATCAGGGCTGGAAGGGAATGGGGTTGGCAGGGAGGAGGAGGAAGAGGAGGAGGAGGACAACTGTGGGGTCCTTGGGATCTTGGGGGCTCTCTGAGCTTGGTGGTTTTCTTGCAGAAGTTTCATGACCCAACTAGGGAACATCATCAGTTCTGGTAGTTGAAGTCCACCAGTCTTAAATTGCCAGGTTTGGAGAGCCCTGTCCTAAGGTCACCTGATCACCATTTGTGACTTTCCCAACCATCTCCTGACTAGCAAAGTCAATGGGGGCAAGCTGGGTTCGCTTAATGGCCGCATGATTCACTTAAGAACTGCAGTGATTCTCTTAATAACCATGGCCAAAAAAAGGTTGTAGAATTGGGCATAACTCACTTAACAACTGCGTTGCTTAACAACAGAAATTCTGGGTTCCCATTGGGGTGGTCAGTCAAGGACTCACTGCAATGAGTTAAATTTAAATTTTAATAAGCCTCTCTAGTGGTTCCCAAACTCTGCCCATTTATGTTTGTTCCAAGGACTGTATAGTAAGCACAAATGACTGAACACACGTCACACTGGGCTCACTGCAACCATCCAGCAGTGCAATCTTGCAGTCTTAATGTCTTTCCAACTTTGAAGAGAAATATTTTTGCTGCCACTTTATGGTCAGAAAATCCATGTCTCTTCCTATCATGATTGATTTCAAGTTTTCCATGCCCAAAGAAAAAGTCAATTTAAATCATTAAAGGCCATTGATTTTTATCATATTAACAAAGTTTACTCTATTAACCAAGTTTCAGAGTCTTAATCAAAACAGGCTAACAGTGAAATAATCCGATATCATCTGAATCCACCCATCCTTTCATGTCATCGGTTCAATCAGGCTGACGACTAACCCTTTGGAAACATTATTTAAGGCGTGCAGTGATCCTGAAAGTACACATTTTGTTCAGTTAATCTCATTTGAAGATCAGAAGACACACACCAAAGATTTTTTTTTTAGGATTCTTAACCATTGATCGGTTAATATGGACCATTCTAACTCTTTATTCCAGTGCTCAATACTTAATATATACCTTTATAGTAATCTTACACAGACATCAACCCTGTGCTACAAGTATTCTCTTCTATTGGTGGTGGTACCTTTAGAAATTGTGAAACCATTTTAAAAATTAACAATCCAAAAAATAACCCACCCACCCCAAAAGAGTACAGGTAGTCCTTGACTTATAACTTTTCATTTAGTGACCGTTCAAAATTACAACAACGCTGAAAAAAGTGACTTTATGACCGTTTTTCATACTTAACAACTGTGGTTGATTATGGTCACATAATCAAAATTCGGACTCTTGGGAATTGGTTCGTATTTATGACGGTTGCAGTGTCCCAGGGACATATGAGCTTCTTTTGCGACCTTCTGACACGCAACGTCAGTGGGGGAAGCCAGGCTCACTTAACAACTGCTATGATTCACTTAACAAGAAAGTGGCAAGAAAAATCATAAAATGGGGCAAACACACTTAACGGATGTTTCATCTAGCAACGTAAATTTTGGGCTCAGTTGTGGTTGTAACTCGAGGACTACGTGTACAGAGATGGCAGAGAAAACAAACCCAGATGGGAAAGAGGAGAAGAGTGGCAAAGATGATTAGAGGACTGGAGATTAAAAACACAATGAATGTTTGCAGGAACTGTGTATGTCTAGTGCAGACATGTCAAACACAAGGCCCGGGGGCCAGATGAGGCCCGCGAAGTGGTTTCATGTGGCCCGCGAAGCCATCCTGGAAACAGTGAGGGAACAGCCCCCGCTGCCATGGCCCTGGCCCAGGCTGACTGGGAGGGAGCCAATATACAATTTTGTGGTGGCCATCTATGCTGAAACGCATTCAGTCTTAGCTCCACAAGGCCGTCTGGAAACAGCAAGAGACCAGCCCCTGCCGCGTCGCCCCCACCCCTGGGTGCATGCTGGGGAGGTGTCACCCTTTGTGAGGAATGAAGAAATGGACCATGCCTTGGCGCTTGCCCCGGTCCCATCTCCTTCTGCCAGAGACCCTCAGATCTGTCCCACTCCTGCCCAGGCCCCCCAGGCACCCTTGACGCGAATGATGTAGAGCTAGCCATGCCCACCCAGTAGGCCACACCCACTCCATCCACACCCACCCAGCAGGCTGTACCCACCCTGGCTGCACCCCCTGCCTCTCTCGAGGGCAACCGCAATGCTGATGCAGCCCTCAATGAAATTGAGTTTGACACCCCTGGTCTAGTGTAACAAAGAGGAGTACTAGGGGTGACATGATAGCAGCCTTCCAATATTTGAGGGGCTGCCACAAAGAAGAGGGAGGGTGTCAACCTATTCTCCAAAATAATTGAGTGGAGGACAAGAAGCAATGGATGGAAACTAAACAAGGAGAGAAGCAACCTGGAACTAAGGAGAAATTTCCTAAGAGTGAGCACAATCCACCAGTGGAACTGCTTACCTCCAGAAATTGTGGATGCTCCATCACTGGAGGCTTTTAAAAAGAGACTGGATGACCATTTGTCTGAAATGATATAGGATGTCCTGCTTGAGCAGGGAGTTGGTATAGAAAACCTCTAAGGTCCCTTCCCATTCTGTTATTCTGTAATTCTGTTAATCAGTGGGACGGTTTACCGTCAGAAATTGTGGGGGCTCCATCACTGGTGGTCTTCAAGAAGAGACTGGATAGCCATTTGTCCAGAATGGTATAAGGTTTCCTCCTTTTGCAGGGCGTTGGACTAAAAGACCTCCAAGATCCCTTCCTACTCTGTTATTCTGAGAAGGCAGAATGTTCTTGGACTCCCATTTTCCTAAGGATATTTCATAGCTTCATATGGATGCCACAAAGGTCTTTCATAGGACTTCTTTTTGGCTTTGTAAATCATCCAGAATGCATCAGTGCATCTTGCATTCCTCTTTTATTTCTAAAACCACCTTGAACATCTGCTGTTTCCCTTTAGGGCTGTAATCAGTGCTGTATGATCCTAAGCATTATTTTGCTAGCATGCAAATTTAAGGGTACTATATGATCGTTTGCACAATCGGTTTTGGTATTAGTATGCAACACACTTTCCTCCTATATTCCCTACAACAGAAACCCTGTGAGGTGGGTTGGGCTGAGAGAGATCCAGGGTTACCCAGCCAGCTTTTGTGCCTAAGGCGCGACTCGAACTCACAGTTTTCTGGTGATTGGCCCAGAATCACCCAGCTAGCTTTGATGCCTAAGGCAGGACTAGAACTCAGAGTCTCCCGGTTTTTAGTCTGGTGCCTTCAGCACTAGAGCAATTCCTGATCTTCTTGAAAACGGTAGGCATATGTTCAAGTTGGTATCATAGAAATTGGTTGGTTTTGTTAGTCTGCTTTGGCTTAATGTGGTATTTACATATGAGCAATTTGCAGTCTGTTTCATAGTTAGCCTCTGGCCATGTCTTTGGTGTCAAAACTCAGCTCTTCCACCTCCTTCTACTACTAATATAGTCAGTTTGATTTGTGTACACTGTTTGATAATGGTGCCCTTTTAGATGTTTGAAGAATGTCTTAGCAGTGAAGAAATCATTAGATTGGCAGAAATTGCTACATTATTCTCTTTTCTGTTTCTTAGACTGGACAGTCCTACAAAGTTTTCTTCCTCACTCAGTCCAATATTGGCCTTGCAGACCTCACCAGAAGTAGAACATCTCATATGTTTCATTAATATCAGCGTGAACATGCCCATCACGTTTGCCAATATTCTTTTCTTCTGCATTAGGGGCTACAGCATTAACTTAGACAATTATCATATTTGAAGAGTTATCCATGGATATGATTTGGTTCTCAGTTGCACTGAGGCCAAGTTCTATTCTTGTGGGATCCTCTATCTGAAATGTGTCCCATTCCAGTCCACCTCAATTCTCTCAATTTTAGGTGATTCAATTTGCTGAGAAGACATCAATTTGTGGTCATTTCATTTCACCTTTCACTGGGTTGGGTTTTCCCACTTTCCTTCTCCTTACATTCCATTTTCTTCACATAATTTGGTCTTTAGAGAACAAAATAATAGAATTGGAAAGAACTTACAGGTCTTTTAGTCCAACCAAGTTGTTCAAGGATTTCTTTTCCTGTTTGCAACACCAGCAACTAGAAAACTCATCCAGCAACATTATAAAGAACATTAGTATGCTGAAAGTTCTCCAGGTCTTTTCTACAAATAGTCCTCGACTTATGATCTGTTGCTTAGTGACTGTTAGGAAGTTCCAACGGACCTACTTGCATTTTGATTGCTCAGCAATTTTAAGTGTTCTGTAGTCACATGACTGCATTTTATGACAATTTGCCCCAAACTGTCATTTAATTCTGATTTTTTTGGGCACAGCAGCACCCATTTAATGAAAAAAGGACCAGGGGTCACATGATAGCAGTCTTCCAATATCTCAGGGGCTGCCACAAAGAAGAGGGAGTGAAGCTGTTCTCCAAAGCATCTGAAGGCAGGACAAGAAGCAACAGATGGAAGCTAATCAAGGAGAGAAGCAACTAAAGAGGAATTTATTGATAGTGAGAACAATCAAGTGGTGGAACAGAAGTTATGGGTGCCTCGTCATTGGAGGTCTTCAAGAATAGAGTATAGGATCTCCTGCTTGAGCAGAGGGTCAGACTAGAAGATCTCCAAGGTCTCTTCCAGTTCTGTTATTCAGTTATTGACCAATGACCATGATGTTTGCTTAACGACCACTGCAAAAAAACTTCATAAAATTGGGCCAGTTGCATAACCCATCTTTTGTACAACAGTTACAAGGCATGACTGTGGTATGACTTGGGTAGGGTCCATTATGGTTGAGGTAGGGTCCATTATGGATTTTGAGTACTATCCAGTCTTGAAGGGTTATCATCCAGGGTTATGTTATTGTTAGGATATTTAAATTTAATAGGTGCAAACAGTAAAATTGTACAATGGGCCAGAACACACAGTGTTAATTACAATAATTGGTTGGAAAGTGCTGGCTCTCGCATGAGGCAATCTATGCTATGATTGGTTGCTGTAATCATAAAAGGGGAATTTACCTTTTTTCCGCCTTTTTTCATCTGTGTGCTCTGTATGGTGTCTGGAGATTTACCTCACGATATTCCTGTGTTTCTGACTATTTTGTCTGCTCATCCATGAGGCAATCTATGCTATGATTGGTTGCTGTGGGTGTAAAGGGAGAGTTTCCCTCCCCCCATTTTCTTCTGTGTGCTCCGTATGGTGTCTAGAGTTTTACCTCATGATGTTCGTGTGTTCCTGACTATCTTGTCTGCTGTATACATACATGTACAATGGGTGAAAAGGTTGAAAAGCCCTGTCCTAGAGAACCTGAAGTTGATCAGATCACAAATGGAATCCATGTAGGCAAAGTGGAATGGTCAGAAGGAAAGCTGAGAACATAGAAAATAGAATAACAGATTTGGAAGGGACCTTGGAGGTCATCTAATCCAATCTCCTGCTCAGGCAGGAAACCCTATACCATTTCAGACAAATGGCTGTCCAGTCTCTTCTTAAAATCTTCCAGTGTTGGAGCATTCACCGCTTCTGGAGGCAGGTTGTTCCACTGGTTAATTGTTCTCACTGTCAGGAAGTTTCTCCTTAGTTCTAGGCTGCTTTTCTCCATGATTAGTTTCCATCCGTTGCTTCTTATCCTGCCTTCTGGTGGATTGGGGAATAAATTGACCCCCTTTTCTTTCTGGCAGCCCCTCAAATATTGGGAGACTGCTATGTCACCCCTGGTCCTTCTTTTTGTTAAGTTAGATATACCCAATTCGTGCAACCGTTCTTCCTATGTTTTAGCTTCCAGTCCCCGAATCATCCTTGTTGCACTTCTCTGCCCTCTTTCCAGAGTCTCAACATCATTTTTATGACTTGTGAACATTGTGGCTGAGTGGAGTTGATGAGATGCTGAAAATAGAGGGGTGGGAACCGCCAGAGGCAGCTGAGGAATCAAAGTGGGACACAAGGGAAGGAGATGAAGGGTGGAAGGGAACTTTGAGTGGTGTTGGTGAGAATGGTGTATAGTTTATATTACCTCAGTCCTTTAATGTCTTATGCCCTTGGTTGCTGCATGAATGCATTTCCTTATTCCTAAAGGGAAGGCAGTGATGGGTATATGGAGGCAAGCACATACATCTGTCTTTATGTATATATGTATGACTTCCAACCTGGGCAAACCAGTGAATAGGACTTTATTAAAATATACTGCAAATGATTCCCTCTTTGCTTGTACATATTCTACCTTTTAAAAAATTCATGAGCAGCATCCAGGTTCAGTTAATCCTAACAAACCATGCTTGATCATAAGTTGGGGGGTGGCACTTTGCTGCTCAGGAGAAACAGCGAGAACGAGGATACTCGTGGGGAGACAGGGCCAAAAAAGTCAAGATGATGGCAGGAACTGTGCAATTGAAGCCCTGCTCCTTTTTTTACACATATAAAAGATGGAATTTCAGTCACATAGTCCTGGCTGCTAACTTGGCTTTTTGACACACAGACACATACACACACACACACACACACACACACACACACAGAGAGAGAGAGAGAGAGAGAGAGAGAGAGAGAGAGAGAGAGAGAGAGAGAGAGAGAGAGAGAGAGAGACAACCCTGAACCAGAATGTCACCTCAACATCAAACAGAAGCAGCATTAAGAATACCAGCATGGAAGGAATACTATTGTGGAGAACATGGCAGGTTGAATTAAGATTGCATTTATGGTTCTCCATATAAGGTAGATTGACCTCCCGGTTATGACCACAATTGAGCCTAACATTTCTGTTGCTAAGCAAGACAGTTGTTAAGTGAGTTTTGCACCATTTGACGACTTTTCTTGCCCCAGTTGTTAAGCGAATCACCTCAGTTGTTAAGTTAATAACATGGGGGGGGGTTAAGTGAATCTGGATTCTGTATTGATTTTGCTTGTCAGGTTGCAAAAGTGGATCACATGACCTCAGGACACTGCAATCGTCATAAATGCGAGTCAGTTGCCTAGCATCTGAATTTTGGTCACGTGATCATAGAGATGCTGCACCAGTCTGAAGGGTGGAAAAAGGTCATAAGTACTGGGGCTAGCTGCTGAAATATTCTCAGTGTTAGTAGGGACCTTAGAGGTCTTCTAGTCCAACCCCCTCCACAAGCATTCCATTGAGGACAAATGGCTGTCTGGTCTCTTCTTAAAAACCTCCAGTGATGGAGCACCCACAACCTCTGAAGGCAAACTGTTCCACTGGTCAATTGTTCTCACTTGTCAGGAAATTCCTCCTGAATTCTAGGTTGGATCTCTCCTTGCTAAGTTTCCACCCGTTGCTTTTTGTCCTGCATTCAGGTGCTTTGGAGAATAGATTGAACAGATTAAAAAGTACGTAGGTTTTAGGACTGTGAAAAGTTCTAGGGACCCAGCCCTCATGCAAGTGAAACTGGGATCCTTTGCATCCTGCAGAAACAATTTCCTTTCCACTTTTCACTCTGTACACACACACACACACACACACACACACACACACACACACCTCTTGATGCTATTATTTCTTTCCAGCCTCTATTTGTGGTTATTTTCCTGATGGGCACAGCAGCTGATTACCAAGTCATAAAGGTGCAGTTTATAAAAGCAGCAGCAGCAGCAGCAGCAGCAGCAGCAGCAGCAGCAGCAACGTGTCTCCAGGTTGTTTTCTGCAAGAGAGGAAGAGAAGCTAAACTGATGGTTTGGCAGAGCTCTGGATAGGTTCTCCATTCCTGCAGTGCCACCTGCTGGCAGGGCCCATGGTCAGCCTCGGGAGAGGAGGAGGAGTGGAGAGGGAGGAGGAGGAGGAGAAAGGGGATGGAGGAGGAGGAGGAGGATGGGGAAAGGAGGAGTGGTGAAAAAATTGGGGTGGGGGGCGAAGAGAAGGTCGAGAAAGAACTGGAGAAGATAACAAAATACAAAGACCTACAAACAGAAATAGAAAGACTGTGGCAAAAGCAAGCAAGGGTAGTACCAATAGTCATAGGCTCCTTGGGTGCAATCCCAAAACAACTGGAGCACCACTTGAACACCATTGGCATTGACAAATTCGCTATTAGTCAATTGCAAAAGGCGGCCTTACTAGGAACTGCTTCCATCCTGCGACGATATCTGTAATACCATCAAACATCCACATCTGCCTATCCCAGGTCCTGGGTAAGGACTCGATAGGTAGACAAAATGCCAAATCCAGTCTGAACATCTGGCTGACTGTGCGATGATCCATAATAAATAATAATAAAGTTGGAAGGGATCTTGGAGGTCATCTAGTCCAACCCCCTGCTCAGGCAGGAAACCCTATACCATTTCAGACAAATGGCTGTCCAGTCTCTTCTTAAAAACTTCCAGTGTTGGAGCATTCACTGCTTCTGGAGGCAGGTTGTTCCACTGGTTAATTGTTCTAACTGTCAGGAAGTTTCTCCTTAGTTCTAGGTTGCTTCTCTCCTTGATTTGGAATCAACCTGCTGCATCTTCTCCAAAACAAAGCAGATAGAATGGAAGCAACATTTTAAAGGCCACCTGGATGGGGAGTTAAAAGTGGGTTTACCTTTCCTGTTTTTCTTTGCAACTCTTGAGTGAGATAAGAAACATATTCGAGATGAATATTCATATCACCACAATACAAAAAGGATGTTGAGACTCTGGGAAGAGTGCAGAGAAGAGCAACAAGGATGAGTAGGGGGTTGACGGCTCAGATACGAAGAACAGAAAAAGGAGGTCAACCTATTCTGCAAAGCACCTGAAGGCAGAACAAGAAGCAACAGATGGAAACTAAGCAAGGAGAGAAGCAACCTGGAACGAAGGAGAAATTTCTTTAATTGTGAGAACAATTAACCAGTGGAACGGCTTGCCTTCAGAAGTTGTGGGTGCTCCATCTCTGGAGGCTTTCCAGAACTGGACAGCTACTTCTCTGGAAGGTTATAGGGTCTCCTGCTTCAGCAGGGGATTGGAATAGAAGACCTCCAAAGTGCCTTCCGTTATTCTGCTCCTTTGTTAAGAGCATCCCCTTGAAAAGGTGAATTGAACTGGAGGGGTTTTAAAAAGTCTTTAATAAGTGAAGTTTCAGGTAATCAATTAAGATCATGTGAGGTACTAATGCCACTCTATAAAGCCTTAGTAAGACCACACCTAGAATACTGCAACCAATTTTGGTCTCCACACTATAAAAAAGATGTTGAGACTCTAGAACAGGGGTGTCAAACTGCCGGCCTGCGGGCTGGACATGTCACGATGAAAAAGTTCCGATATGTCGTGCAACATCACATGATGTCACAGGTTTGACATGTCTGCTCTAGAAAGAGTACAGAGAAGAGCAACAAAGATGATTAGGGGACTGGAGCCTAAAACATATGAAGGATGGTTGCTGGAACTGGGCATGGCTAGTCTAGTGAAGAGAAGGACCAGGGAAGACAGGATAGCAGTGCTCCAATATTTGAGGGGCTGTCACAGAGAGGAGGGGGGTCAACCTATTTTCCGAAGCACCTGAAGGCCAGACAAGGAATAATGGATGGAAACTGATCAAGGAGAGAGTCAACCTGGAAATAAGGAGACATTTCCTGACAATGAGAACAATCAACCAGTGGAACAGAAGATGCTTTCAGATGTTGTTGGTGCTTCAACACTGGAGGCTTTCAAGAAGAGACTGGACTGCCATCTATCAGCTCTTGCTTGGGCAGGGGTTGGTCTAGATGACTTACAGGGTCCCTTCCAACTCTGTCTATTCTATTCTATTCTATTCTATTCTATTCTATTCTATTCTATTCTATTCTATTCTATTCTATTCTATTCTACGCTACGCTATTCTACTCTACTCTACTCTACTCTACTCTACTCTATATTCTATTCTATTCTATTCTATTCTATTCTATTCTATTCTATTCTATTCTATTCTATTCTATTCTATTCTATTCCCTCCTTGGCCAACAAGGTTGCCTTCAGAAGATATGGGGGAGGACTTTCCAAGAGTGGATGGACAGAGGAGGGAAAGGGGAGGAGAAGATGGGGAAGGAGGGAGAGCCCCCTTTCAGCTTAAGTCTGCTCAAGGCACACTTGCTGTAGCTGGAGATCCTGATCTAGCAAAAGTCCAGTCTGAAATAAATGTTCATGTGTGATAAGTAAATGCTGGAAATATTTCCTTTCTTGGAATACAGGTAGTCCTCGCTTACTGACTGGTTGCTTAGCGACCATTCAAAGTTATAATGGGAGAGAGAGAGAGAGAGAGAGAGAGAGAGAGAGAGAGACAGTCAAGTGTTCACGTTTTGGGCACTTGCCAACCGGCTCACATTATGGCCATTTGCAGCATCCCACAGTCACGTGACCACAATTTTCAGCATTTGAGGCTGGTTTGCAGCAGTTATTTCTAGTCCTTGGACAAAAATGGGCTGCTTCGATAACCGCTGCAATTCACTTAACAACCCCCACAGAAAGGTCATAAAATTGGACACAGTCACACCCTAACCTGCTTAACGACTGCAATTCTGGGATCAGTTTCCGTCATAAGTCAAGGACCACCTGTACTTTACATTAAGGATGTGCAAAATTCTGCATGCATCAACACCTCCTTGGAAGGAGCAGCTGGCTGTGTTTCTACATCCAAACCGAAACATCTGCATTCCAGATGTTCTGTCCTCCGAACAGAACAAAACACAGCTTGTTCCAGGCAGCGGTGATTTGGCGGCAGCAGGAGCTGGAAAAAGACACAACTGAGAGATTTAAATACATTTAACAAACAAACAAATAAAAAAAAATCCTTCAACAGACAGTCTTCAACTTACGACCACAATTGAGCAAATGTATGTTGCTAAATGTGACATTGGTTAAGTGAGTTTTGCCCTTACCTTTCTTGCTCTAGTTGTTAAGTGAATCACTGCAGTGGTTAAGTTAGTAGCAGGGTTGTTAAGTGAATCTGGCTTCCCCATTCTGACTTTGCTGGTCAGAAGGTCGCAAAAGGGAATCACGTGACCCTGGGACATTGCAACCGTCATAAATATGAATCAGTTGCCAAGCATCTGAATTTTGATCCTAGGACCATAGGGTGCTGCAGTGGTCGCAAGTGTGAAAAATGGTCGTTAAGTCCCTTTTTCAATGCCGTTGTAACTTCAAACAGTCATTAAATGAACTATTGTAAGTCAAGGACTATCTTTAGTTATGGCAGCTGGAGGTGAGCGAAGCAAAAGAGAGGGAGGCCACTGAAAAGATGGGTGGGAGGCACTCTGGCATACATAAGAAAGAGGAGAGGGGGGCAAGACATTTGTACTAAGTAATCCACCCACCCCCCCTCCAGAAAAAAAATCATCCTGCAGTCTCTGTGGATTTTATTCTGGTTGGAATGTGTCAAGTGGAAAGAATCGGGACCTCACGTTAACTTCCAGTTAAGCGGATTTATTGCTCCTACCCATACAGATAGTCCTTGACTTACGCCACAGCTGGAAACAGAATTCCCATTGGTAAGCAAGGCAGTTGATAAGTGAGACATGCCTGATTTTGTGACCTTTTTTGCGAGGGTTGTTAAGCAAATCACTGCAGTTGTTAAGCAAAGAGCAACAAAGATGGTGGCTAAAATATGAAGAACGGTTTCAGGAAGTGGGTATGTCTAGTGGAAAACAGGACTAGGCGTAACGTGATAGCAGCCTTCCAATATTTGAGGGGCTGCACACAAAGAAGAGGGGGGTCAACGTCTTCTCCAAAGCACCAGAAGGCAAGACAAGAAACAGCGGATGGAAACCAATCAAGGAGAGAAGCAACCTGGAATTAGGGAGAAATTTCCTGACAGTGGGAACAATCAACCAGTGGAACAGCTTCCCTCCAGAAGTTGTGGGTGCTTCATCGCTGGAGGCTTTCAAGAATAGACTGGACAGTCACTTGTCTGAAATGGTCTAGGGTCTCCTGCTTGGATTAAAAGATCTCCAAGGTCCCTTCCAACTCTGTTATTTACCTTCTAAAAACAGCAATGGGCCAGTTACATCCATAAAGATTTATCTGTTTGCTGTGGCCAGATTGTGGCATTTCAGACACACAGTTCTTTGTGTACAAAAAAGAGATTGCATGACATTTGCAGGCCAAACAACGTTTCCCTAATGTTGACATTCTCCTAATGTCTAGGAATGCAACCCAAATCAACTCCAACCAGCCCAAGCAAAGGCCTCATCTGAAGACTTGCAAAAGAGGCAAGACAAGAAGCAATGGATGGAAACTAATTAAGGAGAGAAGCAACCTGGAAATAAGGGGAAATTTCCTGACAGGGAGATCAATTAACTAGTGCAGTGTTTCCCAAACTTGACAATTTTAAGGCATGTGGACTTCAACTCCCAGAATTCCACAGCCAGCGTTGCTGGCTGTGGAATTCTGGGAGTTGAAGTCCTCATGCCTTAAAATTGTCAAGTTTGGGAAACACTGAACTAGTGGAACAGCTTGCCTTTAGACATTGTGGCTGCTTCATCACTGGAGGTCTCTAAGAAGAGATTGGACAGCCAGTTGTCTGAAATGGTATAGGGTCTCCTGCTTGACCAAGGGGCTGGACTAGAAGACCTCCAAGATCCCTTCCAGCTCTATGCTGATTAAGTGATTGAGCTGTCAATTATCAAGGAGAGAAGCAACCTAGAACTAAGGAGAAACTTCCTGACAGTTAGAACAATTAACCAGTGGAACAACCTGCCTCCAGAAGCGGTGAATGCTCCAACACTGGAAGTTTTCAAGAAGAGACTGGACAGCCATTTGTCCGAAATGGTATAGGGTTTCCTGCCTGAGCAGGGGGTTGCACCAGATGACCTCCAAGGTCCCTTCCAACTTTATTATTATTATTATATTATGAGCTGATTGTATCTTGTGGGTTTCTTCTGGGTGAGTCTGTTTATGCTGAACCCCCAACCAGATCAGGTATCAACTTGGAACTGCATTCACAACATGCAAGCTTTGTTAGGGTTGATCTTGGTTAGACTTGCCTCGTGTTGGTTACTTTCCCTGTGCAAAACCAGCTAATTCAGTACAGGTAATCCTTGATTTACAACAGTTTGTTTAGTGACTGTTCAACTTTGCAGTGGCACTGAAAAAGCGACTTAGGACCATTTTTTACACTTAGGACAATGGCAGCATCCCCATGTGATCAAAATTCAGACACTTGGCAACTGGCTCGTATTTATGACCATTGTGGTGTCACGCGATCTCCTTTTGTGACCTTCTAACAAGCAAAGTCAACAGGGAAGCCAGGGAGCAATCTTAATTTAATTCACTGTACTAAATAACTGCAGTGATTCGCTTCAGAACGGTGGCAGAAAGATTGTAAAATGCATCAAAACCTCACTTAACGAAACTCACTTAGCAACAGAAAGTTTGGGCTTCATTGCGGTCATAAGTCAAGGACTGCCTGTACTTGGGCTAAGCATTTTAGGCCAAGATGCCTTCCTGCTTTCTGTCCATTTGAGCGGCAAGTCCCTCCGCATCCTTTTCTGGTTGAAAAAATGTCAGAAAACGAAACACCAGATTCTAAAGCAGTGGTTCTCAACCTGTGGGTCGGGACTCCATTTGGGGTCGAACGACCATTTCACGGGGGTCGCCAAACAACGCAGTCCGCCATTTTTTCCCTCTTTTCCTTAGCTGTGCTACTCCCTTTTATTTTATTGGCTTTTGAAAGCCAATAGAATAGAATCTCTTGAATAGAGTCTAATTCTATTGGCTTTCAAAAGCCAATAGGAATTGTCCAGGCTGTCTCTGCCCTGCTGAGCCCGCCAAAAGTCCCATTCTGCAAACGGTGCTGCACCAGTTGAATAGTCCTCAACTTACAACCGGTTGAGTAGTCCTCGACTTACAACCGGTTGGGGGTCACGGCATTAAAAAGGTTGAGAACCACTGTTCTAAAGGGATCTGTCAAAATTTCTAGAGGGGTAACAGAGAGATAAATGTTTCAGGAAAAACATTCTGGCATCAATTTTCATAAACTAACATTCGCTTCGTTTGATGCACACAGTCCCATGCTGAGGTTGAAAACCATGAATTGACAATTGCAAGGGCTGAAGAAAATGAAGTCCAGATAGTGATAATTGCCTTATTGATAGCAGCCATTCACAAGTGGTTATTAGATAGTCCTTGCATTAAATTTTTAACTTCTTTTTAAATGTGTGTTTGTACTCACTCTTACAATTTCTTACAACTCTCACACATCAGGTTTAAGGGTCTCCTAGGAAGATAAGTGGAGGGCACCAGCTGCTATTAAGATTCTACCCCGGAGCAGGAGGTGAGATTTTGTAAAAAGTATTTTATCATATTGTATCGTATCGTATTTAAAGTCTGCCATCTTTTCACCCGCAAATAGCTTAGAGATCTCCCCATTAAGAAAATCCACAGAGATGAGCCGAGGTGGCGCAGCAGTTAGAGTGCAGTACTGCAGGCCACTTTAGTTGACTGTGTTCAGCAGGTCAGCGGTTCAAATCTCACCGGTTCAAGGTTGACTCAGCCTTCCATCCTTCCGGGGTAGGTAAAATGAGGACCCAGATTGTTGGGGGCAATGTAAATATATATATACATTGCTTACTGGTGTACACCGCTTAGAGAGTGCTTGCACTTAAAGCGGTATATAAGTCTCATAAATAAATAAAATAAATAAATGTAGATGTGATGTATCTTTAGGAAGTTTACATAAAATAGGATTATAGAAAATTACTAGAGAAAGTAAAATTTAGAAACATTATACACAATATTAGCATAAAACAAAAAAGGAGGAATTATTATATATGTCAAAGAAAAATAAAATTAAATCAATATACTTGGATGAAAAGAGGTGAATTTTAATGTTGGAAATAGTATTAGAGTTTAAAACAGTATATGCACTAAATAATATGAGAATATTTGTATGATCACCATGCTTAGATGGAATTCCGGTCGAGTCTTATAAAAAATATGAGTGTTACTACAATGAACAATGTTGGATTCCTAGTAAGTATTAGAATATGAAAGAAGGAAAATGTAAATAAGAAACAATGGGTCAATAAGGACAAATATTTCAAAGAAGAAAGAGGGGGGAAATGTAAAGAATAGAAGAGTACTGTTACAAACTCCTGTTAACAAAAAAGGATATATTACGTGTGTATGTGTGTAATGTTTGTTTTGTTTTGTTTTGTTTTGTTGGTCTAAAACAGCGGTTCTCAACGTTTGTGTGACGGCGACACCTGTCACACGGACGCGGCGCGCATGCGCGGCGCCCCCCCATGCGCGGCATGCATGCGTGGCACCATCCCCTGAGGGGGAAAAATGGCGGATCGCGTTGTTTGGCGACCCCCGTAAAATGGTCGTTCGACCCCAAATGGGGTCGCGACCCATAGGTTGAGAACCGCTGGTCTAAAATAATAATAATAATAAAAAAGAAAATCCACAGAAGTGGCTTTTGGAGATGCCTCTTTCAACGACCTGTTTTTCAGGTGTATGGTTGTGTGGTTGTGATCTCATGTTATTTCCAGATTATGCTCTCTTGCGACCCCATCTTTCCTCACTACAAAAATCTGGAAAGAGTTTTAACTGCTGAATGATTTTAATGGCTTTATAGTATATAATTATAACTTTTATACAAATCGTATAGTTCTTTTGTTGGCTAGTTCAGATGCTAGTGTTTATCAAGTCAATTAATCAATGCATTCCCTCACTCAAGAACGGTGTTATCTGTAGGCTAGCAATAGAAGGAGCAGGTTGGTGAGTGCCCTGTAGCAGATATAGAATTTGAAATGTTCCTTTACATTGGAGATAAATATTGCTTTGTTTTCTATGCAAAGAGCAAACGGCAAGCCATCACACTGATCAAATCCTCCCATTTCCCACCATTCAGTTAGAACTGATGAAGCTTCTTGGATGAGAAGTGAAATGTTTTCAAACAAAAAAAAACCAAGAAAGTCCAGTTTGGAAAAGCACCTTCAGGACAACTATGGCCTGGATGATTGAGAATCTCCAAAGAGGAGAATTGCAGAATTATAGAATTGCAGAAGTGCAAAATAACAGAGTTGGAAGGGACCTTGGAGGTCTTCTAGTCCAACCCCCTGCTCAAGCAGGAGACTCTATACCATTTCAGACAAATGGTTGTCCAATCTTTTCTTGAAAACCTCCAGTGATGGAGCACTAACAGCTTTTATTCCACTGGTTGATTGTTCTTCCTGTCAGGAAGTAACTCCTTAGTTCCAGGTTGCTTCTCTCCTTGATTAGTTTCCATCCGTTGCTTCTCGTCCTGCCTTCAGGTGCTTTGGAGAAGAGCTTGACCCCTCCTTCTTTGTGGCAGCCTCTGAAGTACTGGAAGACAGCCATCATGTCCCCCTAATCCTTCTTTTCACTGGACTAGACTAGACTTGACTAGACTAGCAGTCTCCAAACTTGGCAAATGCTGCCTGGGAGTTCTGGAAGTTGAACCAAAGGTGTTTTTTTAGGAGGCAACTGGACTTTCTTCTTTTTCTTTGAAGACCTTTCACTTCTCATCCAAGAAGCTTCTTCAGCTCTGTCTAGATCAGGGGTAGGCAACCTTGGCTCTTTTATGACTTGTGGACTTCAACTTCACCCCACACAACTTCAGCAAATATATATATATACATTGCTTACTGGTGTACACCGCTTAGAGAGTGCTTGCACTTAAAGCGGTATATAAGTCTCATAAATAAATAAATAAACTCCCAGAATTCCTGAGCCAGCCATGCTGAGGGGAAAGGGAGAAGTTTCCAAGCTGAGCTACGCTGGCTCAGGAATTCTGGGAGTTGAAGTCCACGAGTCATAAAAGAGCCAAGGTTGCCTATCCCTGGCCTAGGAGGCTCACTGCTTAGAACAGGAGGACTTAGGACAGTAGTAGGCAACCTTGGCTCTTTTATGACTTGTGGACTTCAATTCCCAGAATTCCTGAGCCAGCCATGCTGAGGGGAAAGGGAGAGATTTCCAAGCTGAGCCATGCTGGCTCAGGAATTCTGGGAGTTGAAGTCCACGAATCATAAAAGAGCCAAGGTTGCCTACCCCTGGTCTAGATAGTGGGGAATGGAAGGATTTACATTCCTTGCAGACAGCTGGCCATTTGCATTCTTTTAGAGAGTCGTTGAGGCCACTTGGAGGTTTTCTGTGTCCCCAGAGTCACCTGAGTAGTGCAAATGTGCGTGGAGCCTTTGGGCTGCAGGACTGCCCTGTTCCTTTAGTCTGCAATGTTTTCTGGAAATCTGCTCATACTTCTGCACCCTTTGAAGGGTGCTCATCCCAAAGTGTATAGCTAAATGTCTATGGAGATCCTCAGTCATCCAGGTCCTGGTTGTCCCAAAGGTGCTTTTTCAAGAGGCAACTGGACTTCCTTGTTTTTCCTGAAGACATTTCGCTTCTCATCCAAGAAGCTTCTTCAGTTCTTCAGACATGGAGAAGCTTGTTGGATGAGAAGCGAAACGTCTACATTTAGGCAAGAAAAACCAAATGTACAGGTATAGTATAGGGGGTACCTTGCTCAATAGTAGTAACTGTGAGAGGGACCTCAGAGTCCTAGTAGACAATCACTTAAATATGAGCCAGCAGTGTGGTGCAGCTGCCAAAAAAGCCAACACAGTGCTGGGCTGCATTAACAGAGGGATAGAATCAAGATCACGTGAAGTATTAATACCACTTTACAATGCCTTGGTAAGGCCACACTTGGAATACTGCATCCAGTTTTGGTCACCACAATGTAAAAAAGATACTGAGACACTAGAAAGAGTACAGAGAAGAGTAACAAAGAGGATTAAAGGCCTGGAGGCTAAAACATATAAGGAGCAGTTGCTGGAATTGGGTAAGTCTAGTTTAATGAAGAGAAGGACGAGGGGGGACATGATGGCCATGTTCCAATATCTCAGGGGTTCCCCCAAAGAAGAGGGAGTCAAGCTATTCTCCAAAGTGCCTGCAGGCAGGACAAGAAGCAAAGGATGGAAACTAATCAAGGAGAGAAGCAACCTAGAACTGAGGAGAAACTACCTGACAGTGAGAACAATTAACCAGTGGAATAACCTGCTTCCAGAAGCGGTGAATGCTCCAACACTGGAAGTTTTTAAGAAGAGACTGGACAGCCATTTGTCTGAAACGGTATAGGGTTTCCTGCCTGAGCAGGGGATTGGACTAGATGACCTCCAAGGTCCCTTCCAACTACTACTACTACTACTACTACTACTTCTTCTTCTTCTTCTTCTTCTTCTTCTTCTTCTTCTTCTTCTTCTTCTTCTTCTTCTTCTTCTTCTTCGTCTTCTTCTTCTTCTTCTTCTTCTTCTTCTTCTTCTTCTTCTTCTTCTTCTTCTTCTTCTTCTTCTTCTTCTTCTTCTTCTTCTTCTTCTTCTTCTTCTTCTTCTTCTTCTTCCTCTTCTTCTTCTTCTTCTTCTTCATCATCATCATTATTATTATTATTATTATTATTATTATTATTATTATTATTATTATTACTAGTATTAAAACTGAAGAAAGTCCAGTTGCCTCTTGGAAAAAAAACATCTTTGGGATAAAATGCAGAAAAGATGCAAACACCAAAGGTGTTTTTTTTTTCAGTAGGCAAGTGGACTTCCTTGTTTTTCTTTGAAGAGGTGTCACTTCTCATCCAGGAAGCTTTTTCAGCTCTGACCAGATGGTGGAGAATGGAAAGATTTCAAAGAAAAACAAAGAAAGTCCAGTTGCTTTTTGAAAAAGCACTTTGGGGACAACCATGATCTGGAGGACTGAGAATCTCCATAGACTTCTGGGAGTTGAAGTCCACACGTTTTAAAGTTGCCAAGAATGGAGACCCCTGGCCTAGATATACTTGCTTCCTGCAATCGTATAGAAAGCAAGATTTTTCTCTTCTTTTGATCTGTGCAACCAAGTTCCGTGTCAAAAGAAAAAGAAAGAGAAACTTGGCCGTGAGGAGAACAGTATCCTTTGGGCCCTTTGGGGGAATCCATTTCCATTGTAGCCTTGTTCCAAGAATCTGGAAACCAGAATCAGGCCAGGAGCCCCCCCCCCCATTCCTCTCTTTTTTCCTTTCCCTCCATCCCTTTTTCCTTTCGTGTTACATCTTTTAAGACAGTAAATTCAGGATAAAGACCTGCCTGGATCTGATTATCGTATTAACTGCCCTGGAAAGATTTCAAAACTCCAGGCATGAAATATGGCTGTTTTAAATAATAAAGCCATGCTTAGATTCTGCAAAGTCCGCCGTTGGATTAAGGCAGAATCTGGACCCATTAAAATGTCATCATTGCGGACGGCTGGCTGGGATGGTTCAGTGCTGGTTTCCAGGTCTTCTATGCCAGTGGTGGCGAACCTATGGCATGGGTGTCAGAGGCGGCACTCGGAGCCCTCTCTGTGGGCACATGTGCCGTTGCCCCAGCCTTGCCTCCACTCGTGACTCCCTCCTCACCAGCAGCCTCCCTGGAGGAGAGTCGCCCCTGAGCATGGCCCACATGGAGCAGCGCAGCCAAGAACATGGCAGCCAGGCAGCGTACACAAGACTTTGCCCTCACGCCCCAATGCGCACAGTTGATGCTGCGGGGCGTGGGCAGAGGGCGTGGCCACCATGGAACTGCTGGGCTGCCTGGGCAATCTGCGGTGGGCCCTGGAGGCAGTGAGTGGCCCTGCGGGTAAGCAGGGTGGGGTGGAGTGAGGGTGGGACAGGGGTCGAGCGGGGGCAGGGGCAGAGGGTGGAGCGGGGATGGGGCTAGTTTTTGGGCACTCGGTCTCTAAAAGGTTCGCCATCACTGTTCTATGCTGTAAGCAAAATCCTACCTGGTTGGTCACAGGGTGGATGCAAGGCCCTGGTCTGGCTGCTTCTAACCAAGATGCCGAGGAGAATCTCAGCATTAATGACAAAAGTGCCCCCAAATAAGTTTTAATATCTTGTTTCATAAATAAAGTAAAATGATATTTTGAGGGCTGTCGCGGAGAAGAGGGGGTCGGCCTGTTCTCCAAGGCGCCCAAAGGCAGGACAAGAAGCAATGGATAGAAGCTGATCAAAGAGGAGATCCAACCTAGAATTAAGGTGAAATTGCATGACGGTTAGAACAATTGATCAGTGGAAAGGCTTGCCACTAGAAGTTGTGGCAGTAACTGTCTTTGCATAGTTTCTCTAAGATCATCCCCATGGCTCCTTATGGGAAGGAGAGCAAATCCAGAAGCCAAGACCCCCTCGCCCCCCTTCTGCCCTGATGCCTTTCCCCCAAATCCAGAAGAGCAAACAAGCTATGATTCACACATTGACCAGTTTGGGGAAAAGGGAGGGGTCTTCATGAAGAAGAGTTATCCCTACCAGTGGGAATCTCTTCTATGTGGCCAATACCCTCCTTCCTAAATTGTTTAATGTGGCAGAGGGGAAAAGATATTAAATAAATGACTAGAGAGTGGGGATTTTAATTTTAATCCAATGCAGTCAGAGGCACCCACACCTGGGAAATGCATGTTAAAAAGTGAGCTTCAATTGTGTGGTCACAGAAAGCAAATCCCGCACTCTTCTAGCACTGCTGATGTTACCTAATTGGGTCATGAAATGTCTGCAAGCAAAACAATAAGCTCAGAGAACACTAACGGCCCCACACATCCTCTCCAGTAGCCAACACCCAGATAAGCGGGGATTAACACCAGACAAACATCAAGCAGAAAACAATATCCAAGGAGAACTACCAAGGAACTACCAAGGAGAAAATCTTCCCCCCCACCAAAAAGCAAAATTCACTCCCTTCTAGCACTGGTGATGCTACTTAGTTGGATCATGAAACATCTGCAAGGAAATCACCAAGCTCAAAGAGCACTAAGGACCCTATAGTCGTCCTCCTCCTGCTCCTCCTCCTCCTCCTGCTCCTCCTCCTCCTCCTCCTCTTCCTTGCAAATCCCACTCCCTTCTAGCCCTGATGATGTTATCTAGTTGGATCATGAAACATCTGCAAGGAAACCACCAAGCTCAGAGAGCACCAAGGACCCCATAGTCGTCGTCGTCCTCCTCCTCCTCCTCCTCCTCCTCCTCCTCCTCCTCCTCCTCCTCCTCTTCCTTGCAAACCCCACTCTCTTCTAGCCCTGATGATGTTACCTAGTTGGATCATGAAACATCTGCAAGGAAATCACCAAGCTCAGAGAGCACCAAGGACCCCATAGTCTTCCTCCTCTTCCTCCTCTTCTTCCTCCTCCTCCCTTCCTCCTCTTTCTCCTCCTCCTCCTCCTCCTCCTCCTCCTCCTCCTCCTCCTCCTCTTTCTCCTCCTCCTCTTCCTTGCAAACCCCACTCCCTTCTAGCCCTGGTGATGTTACCTAGTTGGATCATGAAACATCTGCAAGAAAACCACTAAGATCAGACAGCACCAGGAACCCCACACCAACCCTGAGCTGCAAAGATTCTCATCTACCAATATATCTTTTGACCACTCCCTAATTAAAATAACTCTCCAAAGAGTTTCATGCTGGACCTTTTCCCTTCATCTCACCATGCCCTGCCAACACCTCCTGCCACCTTCTTGCCAACTTGACAAGGTGGTGCTTCGTAGGGGAACCTAACTGGGCTTCCCTTCCATGGCTTTCTGGCTGGTTTGTGCCCTGCTTGCCAACTTCCCTGGCCGTCATTCCAGGCCTGCTGGAAGGGAGCCATGGCAGTGGCAGCGGGCCTGGGGGGGGGGCATTGTTTCAATTAATTGCACATGCAGCTAAACTAATGAAAAATGGAGGCTTAGCACCAGTTTCTCAGAACAATGCCTACCAGTTATATATCCATGTCATTAGTTAACAGAGAAAATGTGCTGCGTAAAAAAAGGAAAAAAAGAGAAAAAGAAAATGAAAAACAATTCCTGTTGCATAACTAACATGTAGTCCACTTGTAGGTTAGCACACAGCTGGGTGAGACATCCTTAAGGGCAACCAGTTCCAGCCCAAAACTGCCTGAATCTCGCTCTCTTGATTCAAATTGTTTCCCAAAGATTATTAGAATGCTGTCTGTGGAATTAAGTTATTTCAGGTAATTGTTAAAGACTGTGCAGGTTTGTTCTTGTTGGATTACTCCAGCTTGTTGTGACCTTCCAGAGGTACCAGGCCAATTCTCATAATCCCCAGCCAGTATGGGGATTCCAACTAGAGTTTTAAAAAGTTATGATCCATAGTTGGGTTAATATTTTCTATTCTGGGAAGGCAGAGAGAGAATGTGGCCATCTCACTTTCTCTGAGGGCATCTGGTGCAATGGTGTGGACTTGCAACTGTAGGTCCTTTGGTGGTCTATGAGCAGACGTTTCATGACCCAACTAGGTAACATCAGCAGTGCAAGAAGGGAGTGGAGTTTGAGGGAAGGAGGAGGAGGAGGATTGTGGAGTCTTTGGTAGTCTCTGAGCTTGACGTTTTTCTTGCAGACGTTTCATGAACCAACTAGTATCATCATCATCAGTACTAGAAGGGAGTGGGGTTTGCAGAGAGGAGGAGGAAGATTGTGGGGTCCTTGATGCTCTCTGTGTTGTGTCCTGGGCCTGATGAGGAAACTCAACAGGCCCAGAATCGTTGCAAATGGGCCCGGGCATTCTAAAAGCTGCCCGGGACCAGACAGAGTGGTGCCAGCCTTGTGTGCATGCGCACGAAGAAAGAAGAACTCTTATTGGTTCACTCTGTCCGGGGTTCAAGCACTATAAAAAGCCTGCGTGCCTTTTGCTTCTTTGCTTGGAGTTGGAGTAGGAGAATAAAGAATTGTTAGTTGCCATCATGTGTCATCATCATTCACACGCAAACGGAGAACACAACACTCTGAGCTTGGTGTTTTTGTTACAGATGTTTCACGACCCAGTTAGGTAACATCAACAGTGCTAGAAGGGAGTGGGGCTTGCTCTCTTGTTTATATGCAGGGCTTGCCCTGCCAGTGTTGTTTTCTTCTTAGGGATTCCTTGATTAAACTGATTGTCTGATTCAGTAGTTCATTGATTGGGGCATTGTTTACTTCTTGGCTGTTGGCCTAATATTAATCCTGGTGTTAATCTCTTTTTATTTTGGCGTTGATTGCTAGCAAAAAGGTGTTGTGGCCTTTTAGCTTTTTTTTTTACTGTCTCTTTTGAATGATATGTAGATGTTGCTTATTATTTATGTGCTGCTGATGGCTGATTTTCCGGAGTGCCTGGCTTCCAGGAATTCCCTGGCATTTGGACTTGCAAGCCTGGAAGCCTTGAAAAAGTCCTTTGCCTATCCCATTCCTTCCAAGATGGCCTGCCTGTATCTTGAGGCTCTTTGCTCTACATCTTTGGGATCCAACATCAGGTCTTGCACCACGTGTGAATCCATCCTCTGTGTGGTCCTTGGTTCAGCTTTCTTGGGATCTGCACACCTGGATTTCTTCTCATGAACCATACTAACGGCCAAGTGATCTTGCAGACATCTGCCCCAAAAACTTTGTGGATGCACCTCTGACGGCTCCTTCTAAGCTAAGGGATCTGAGAATCTTCTGATTAATCTGCCTGAATACTCCAGGATGTTGTAAGTGAAATTTTGCCTGGCAATTAAAACTGGCAAACATCTGAAGAAGCTTGCTGGGCTGGAGGAGGTCTATTCTGAAGCTTCTAATGGCTTTCAAAAGCCCTTCAGAAGCGCACGCTTCATTTGCCTCGCTTGCAATTATTATTCACGCATCACGAACCTTCTCTTCTTTTAATGTTAGCTTAAGGCTATTTTGTGCATTTTAAAGCCAGGCCCTCAGTGTGGGACTCAGAAGCACCGCCTGGGATGAGGCTCCAGATGGCCCCCGCCTCTCTGAGGCTGGAAGGCCCTTGAAACCTTGGCTCTTCGCCCAGGCCTTTGGCAAGGGGGGGAAAAAAGCCCCTTTGAAAGATGCGGCTTATCTCTTTTGTTCCTGGCTGGGTTTTTCTTTTTCTTTTTTGTCAATTTCACTCTTTCCTGTCTATTGTCTATTGTTATGTGTGTGTGTTTTTTTCCTGTTTTGAACTGCTTTTTATCTATCATTGCCGAGAAATTGTTGGGAGACAGGCAGCAGATACACTTAATAAATCATCATCTCCTTGAGCTGGAATGGCTCCCCGAGGACTAAGCTTGCCTGACCCACCTCGGCCTTCGGTTCGGTGAGGAAGTGGAGTGTTAACCCTTTGAGGGACCCACAAACAGGCACGAAGCTGCATGAGGGACACCTGTTTTCGTAGCCAGCTGAGAGGTTGAAACAGTCAGAAGGCAAGGGGCTGGACTAGAACACGTGTGTCAAACCCGGTCGTGTCACGTGATGTATGGTGACGTATCGTGACATTTTTTGCCTTTGCAGAGCCAGGGTGGGCGTGGCCTGCGCATAATGCATCCGGCCTGCGGGCCACCAGTTTGACACCCCTGGGTTAGAAGACCTCCACGGTCTCTTCTAAGTCTGGTATTCTGTCATTCTGATCATTAAAGAGAGATAAAACCTCGAATTAAGGAGAAATTTTCTGACAGTAGAACACTTATTTAGTGGAGTGGCTTAGCCTCAGAGATTGTGGGTGCTCCATCAAAAAAAAGATTGGACCACCATTTATCCGAGATGGTATAGAGCAGGGATAGGCAACCTTGGCTCTTTTATGACTCGTGGACTTCAACTCCCAGAATTCCTGAGCCAGCCATGCTGAGGGGAAAGGGAGAGGTTTCCAGGCTGAGCCATGCTGGCTCAGGAATTCTGGGAGTTGAAGTCCACAAGTCATGAAGGGGCCAAAATTTGCCTCATGCTGGCCCAGAATTCCTAAGCCAGCATGGCTCAGCTTGGAAACCTCTCCCTTTCCCCTCAGTATGGCTGGCTCAGGAATTCTGGGAGTTGAAGTCCACGAGTCATAAAAGAGCCAAGGTTGCCTACCCCTCGTATAGAGTCTCCTGGTGAAGCAGGGGGTTGGACTAGAAGACCTCCAAGGTCCCTTCCAACTCTGTTATTTGTTATTCCTGACAATGAGAACAACCAACCAGTGTAACGGCTTCCCTCCAGAAGTTGTGGGTGCTTTATCACTGAAGGTTTTCAAGAAGAGATTGGAGATTTGCTCGGGATGGTATAGGGCAGGGGTGTCAAACTTGCAATGTCATGTGACGTGTCACAACTTTTTTTTCCCATTGCTGGCAATGGGGTGGGTGCGGCCCGGCAGTTTGACACCCCTGGTATAGGGTCTCCTGCTTGAACAGGGTGTGTGTGTGTGGTGTTGGACCTCCAAGGTCCCTTCTAGCTCTAGGATTCTATGATTCCACCATTGATTCCATGGTTTAAATACCAGGAGATGCATCAGAGATCTTGCAGCTGAGTCTTTGAGGGGTCCCAGCTGGCCGATTCCTGATAGAGGCACAATCCAGATGTGCCGTTCCACAAGTGTGTTTGGCTTCAGCGGCCTGATAGAAAAGAGCTACACAAGGGAGGCATTGTTGGGTTGCATCACCAGAAGTGTCTTCTCAATTGCAAAAGGAAAATGGGCCATTTCTTCTAGCACCCACCCAACAGGAACAAATTCAGCAGCCCCTAATCTGTTCTTCGTGGTGTTCATCACTGAGAGGTTTTTATTTACTTATTTTTCTATTTATTTGTATTTGAAACCCACACATCTTCCAGTTGCCATGTTTGAAAAGCACTAAAACTGCTTGGGTTGGATCTCCAAGGCCCCTTCCAACTCTTATCTGTTTGTTTATTTATTTATGAGACTTATATACCACTTTAAGTGCAAGCACTCTCTAAGCGGTGTACACCAGTAAGCAATGTATGTGTGTGTATATATATATATATATATATATATATATATATATATATATATATTGACATTGCCCCCAACAATCTGGGTCCTCATTTTACCTACCCCGGAAGGATGGAAGGCTGAGTCAACCTTGAGCCGGTAAGATTTGAACCGCTGACCTGCTGAACACAGTCAGCTAAAGTGGCCTGCAGTACTGCACTCTAACTGTTAATTAATCAGTGAAATGGCTTGCCTCCAGATGTTCTGGCTGCTCCATCCCTGGAGATTTTCAAGAAAAGATTGGACAACCGTTTGTCTGGAATGATTTTAGGGTCTGTCTCCTCCCTGAGCAGGAGATTGGACTAACAGAATAACAAAGTTGGAAGGGACCTTGGAGGTCTTCTAGTCCAACCCCCTGCTCAAGCAGGAAAACCTCTACTATTTCAGACAAATGGTTGTTCAGTCTCTTCTTGAAAATGTCCTGTGATGAAGCAGCTACAACTTCTGGAGGCAAGCTGTTCTACTAATTAATTGTTCTAACTGTCAGGAAAATTCTCTTTAGGCCCAGATTGCTTCTCTCCTTGATTAGTTTCCATCCATTACTTCTTGTCCTGCCTTCAGGTGCTTTGGAGAATAGCTTGACTCCCTCTTCTTTGTGTCAGCCCCTAAGATATTGGAGTACTGCTATCATGTCACCCCTCGTCCTTCTTTTCACTAGACTAGACATACCCAATTCCAGCAACCGTTCTTCATGTTTTAGCCTCCAGTCCCCTAATCATTTTTGTTGCTCTTCTCTGCACTCTTTCCAGAGTCTCAACATCTTTTTTATATTGTGGTGACCAAATCTGGATGCAGTATTCCATGAGCCAGCCGTGTGCTGCAGCTGCCAAAAAAGCCAACACAGTGCTGGGCTGCATTAACAGAGGGATAAAATCAAGATCACGTGAAGTATTAATACCACTTTATAATGCCTTGGTAAGGCCACACTTGGAATACTGCATCCAGTTTTGGTCACCACAATGTAAAAAAGATACTGAGACCCTAGAACAATGGTTCTCAACCTATGGGTCGGGACCCCATTTGGGGTCAAGTGATCATTTCACGGGGGTCACCAAATAACGCAATCCGCCATTTTTTCCCCCCTTTTCCTTAGCTGTGCTACTCCCTTTTATTCTATTGGCTTTTGAAAGCCAATAGAATAGACTCTCTTGAATAGAGTCTAATTCTATTGGCTTTCAAAA